>NW_016108141.1:187352-197369 GCF_001604975.1 Cebus imitator
TCATGCCTATAATCCCAGCACTTTGGGAGGCCAAGGCGGGTGGATCACCTGAGTTCAGGAGTTCGAGACTAGACTGGTGAAACCTCGTCTTTACTAAAAATGCAAAAATTAGCCTGGTGTGGTGGTGGGTGCCTGTAATCCCAGCTACTTGGGAGGCTGAAGCAGGAGAATCACTTGAACCTGGGAGATGGAGGTTGCAGTGAGCCGAGATCATGCCACTGTACTGTAGCCTGGACAACAGAGTGAGACGCCATCTCAAAAAAAAAAAAAGAATAAAATCTTTCAGAGGACTTTATGGGAAGCCCAAGAGAAAGCTTCTGATTCTTTTATCTTTTTTAAATTGACAAATAATAATTGTACATATTCTTGGGGTACATAGTGGTGTTTCAATACATATACTATATAGAGATCAGATCAGGCTAATTAGCATATCTGTCATCATAAACTTATTTTTCACCTCTTCTGTTTGGAATGTTCAATATCTTCCTTCCAGCTGTTTGAAACTATATATTATTGTTAACTATGGTCATCCTATAGTGGTATAAAACACTATAATTTATTCCTCCTATCTAGGGGTAATTTTGTATTCTTTAACAAATCTCCCTATCTCTCCCTTCTCCCTAACCTTCCCAGCCTCTAGTATCCTTTGTTCTATTTTTTATTTCTATGAAATCAACTTATTTTTAGCTTCCATATATGAATGAGAACATGCAGCGTTTAACTTTCTGTTCCTGGCTTATTTCACTTAACATAATATCCTCCAGTTCCATTTATGTTGCCACAAATGACAGGATTCCATTCTTTTTATGGCTAGATAGTATTCCATGTTGCATACATACCACATTTTCTTTATCCATTTATCTGTTGTTGGGCACCTAGGTTGATTCCATATTTTGGCTGTTGTGAGTAATGCTGCAGTAAACATGGATGTGCAGATTTCTCTTCAATGTGATTTCCTTTCCTTTGAATAAATTCCCAGTAGTGGGATTGCTGGATGATATGGTAGTTCTATTTGTAGTTTTTTGAGGAATTCCCATCCTGTTCTCTACAATGGTTGTACTAGGTTACATTCTCACTAACAGTGTATAAGAGTTCCCCTTTTTCTGCATCCTTGCTAGCATGTGTTATTTTTTTATCTTTTAGATAGTAGCCATCCCAACTGGGGTGAGATGATACCTCATTGCCATTTTAGTGTGAATTTCCCTGATGATTAGTGTATTTTAATGTATTTGTTTGGCCATTTGTGTGTCTTCCTTTGAGAAATAGCCAGATCATTTGTCTATTTTTTGTTTTCTTTTTTGAGATAGTGTCTTACTCTGTCCCCTGGGCTGGAGTGCAGTGGTATGATCACAGTTCACTGCAGCCTTGACCTCCTGGGCTCAGGTGATTCTCCCACCTCAGCCTTCTGAGTAGCTGGAACTATAGGCATATGCCACCACACCCAGCTAATTATTTGTATTTTTTGTAGAGACAGGGTTTCACCACATTGGTCAGGCTATTCTTGAACTCCTGGATTCAAGCAATCCTCCAGCCTCCACCTCCCGAAGTTTATTTGCCCATTTAAAAATGAGATTGTTTAGGTTTTTTGCTGTTAATGAGGTTTTTAGTTTCTTTTGTATTCTGGATGCTAATCCCCTGTCAGATGAGTAGTTTGCAAATATTTCCTGCCATTCTGTATGTTGCCTTTTCACTCTATTGATTGTTTCATTTACTGTCCAAAAGATTTTTGGTTGATATAATCAAATTTGTTTATTTTTGCTTTTGTTGCCTGTGTTTTTGAGGTCTTATTCATAAAATCTTTTCCAACACCAATGTCCTGAAGTGTTTTTCCTGCTTTCTTCTAGTAGTTTTATTGTTTCAGGTCTTAGATTGAGGTCTTCAAGTTGTGTCTTATATAGAGTGAGTGGGAGGGTTTTGTTTCATTCATCTTCATATGGATATCTAGTTTTCCCCAGCACCATTTATTGAAGAGACTGTGCTTTCCCCAATGAGTGTTCTTGGCACTTTTGTCAAAAATCAGTAGGCTGTAGATATGTGGATTAATTTTTGGATTCTCTGTTCTGTTCTATTGGCCTCTGTGTCTGTTATTATGCTAGTATCATGCTGTTTTTGCTACTACATCTTCGTGTAGTGTATTTTAAAGTTGTTAATGTGATATGTCTACCTTTGTTCTTTTTGCTCAGGATTGCTTTGACTATTCAGGGCCCTTTGTAGCTCCATACCAGATTTAGGATTCTTTTTTCTATGTTTGTGAAGAATGCCATTTGTATTTCGTTAGGGATTGCATTGAATCTGTAGATTTCTTTGGGTAATATTCTCATTTAAACAATATTAATTCTTCTAATCCATGAGCATCGGATGTCTGTTTGTTTGTATCTTTTGTATCTTCTTCCATTTTTCCATCAGTGTTTTGTAATTTTCCCTGTAGAGGTCTTTAACTCCCTTAGTTAAACCTGTTACAAGGTATTTCTTTTTGTAGTTAATGTAAATGAGATTGATTTCTCCATTTCTTTTTTTAGCTAGTTCTTTGTTCATATATAGAAATGCTACTGATTTTTAATATGAATTTTGTATCCTGCAACTTTTCTGAATTCATTTATCAATTCTAAGAGGGTCTTTTTTTTTTTTTTTTTTTTTTTTTTTTTTTTTNTTTTTTTTTTTTTTTTTTTTTTTTTTTTTTTTTTTTTTTTTTTTTTTTTTTTTTTTGGTAGAGCCTTTAGGTTTTTCTAGTTATGAGATCACACTCTTTTTTTGTTTTTATTTATTTTTTGAGACGGAGTCCTGCTCTGTCACCCAGGCTGGAGTGCAGTGGTGCGATCTCGGCTTACTGCAACCTCTGCCTCCTGGATTCTCCTGCCTGAGCCTCAGCCTCAGCCTCCCGAGTAGCTGGAACTACAGGTGCACACCACCATGTCTAGCTAATTTTTTTTGGATTTTTTAGTAGAGACGGTGTTTCACTGTGTAGGCAAGGCTGGTCTTGAACTCCTGACTTCAAGTGAGCCGCCCGCCTCAGCCTCCCAGAGAGTCGATTACAGATGTGAGCCACCATGCCCAGCCCACACTCATGTTTTTTTAAAATTTTCATATGTCATATGATGTTTAAGGCTTGTTTTCTTTTTCTTTAATTTTTTTTTTCCCAAAAAGATGGGGTTTCGCCATGATGGCTAGGCTGGTCTTGAACTCCTGACCTCCAATGATCCACCCAGCTTGGCCTCCCAAAGTGCTAGGATTACAGGCGTGAGCTACTGTGCCCAGCCAAGGCTTGTTTGAAGAGAAATTAGCTTTTAAAATCTTTGAACCGAATTTTCTGTTCAAATTTCATAATGGTTTTACATTTGCCTTAACTATGCTTATTATACTGGGAAGCCCACCTAATCATCTGGCAAAGAAAAATTTCTTTGAAGGAGACATTAAATTAGCTAATATCAAGTTAATGAGATTTTCCTGAAGAATGAATTAAAATTTAGTGATCACTTGTGATTTTCAAAATAGCTGGTAATAAACTTTTATTAAATCTGGGCCAAGAAAGCCCAAAAGAGAATAGTAGGGTTCCTACCATACTAATGTTAAATAGGAAATCCCAAATTCCTATGGAGAAAAAGTTGCTTAAGAAGGTTACTGGCTTCTACTCTGAAATGGTTGTTAAAAAGGAGTGAGAAGGTGGTAAGTAAGGAAAACATCATTCATTAATGTCCATCATAACATACCATCCATCATACATAATGGATTTTGTAAACTATAAAGATCTGTTGAAATAGTATTTGGGCACCGTGGCTCCCACCTGTAATCCCAGTACTTTGGAAGGCCGAGGTAGGCAGGTCACTTGCATCAGGAGTTCTAGACCAGCCTTGCCAACATGTTGAAACCCCATCTCCACTAAAAATACAAAAGTTAGTCAGACATGTTGGTGCACACCTGTGATCCCATCTACTTGGGAAGCTGAGACAAGAGAATTACTTGAACCCAGGAAGTGGAGGTTGCAGTGAGCTGAGATTGTGCCACTGCACTCTAGCCTGGGCAACAGGGCAAGACTCCATCTCCAAAAAACAAATAGTATTAAACAAAAATTGCTAGGTGTGATGGCACACACCTGTAGTTCCAGCTGCTCGGGAGGCTGAGGCACAAGAATTGCTTGTGTGCAGGAGGCAGAGGTTGCAATGAGCTGAGATTGCACCACTGCACTCCAGCTTGGGCGACAGAGCAAGGCTGTATCTCAAAAAAAAGAAAAAAGGCCAGGTGTGGTGGCTCACACCTATAATCCCAGCAGTTTGGGAGACCAAGGCAGGTGGATCACCTGAAGTCAAGAGTTCATGGCCAACATGATGAAACCCCCTCTCTACTAAAAATACAAAAATTAGCCAGACATGGCGGTATGCATCTATAATCCCAGCTACTCGGGAAGCTGAGGCAGGAGAATTGCATGAACCCAGGAGGAGGAGGTTGCAGTGAGCGAAGATCGCGCCACTGCACTCCAACCTGGGCGACAGAGCGAGACTCTGCCTCAAAAAAAAAAAAGAAAGAAAAGAAATAGTTAGTATTATTATGTTATTATTATGTTTAGTCCTAAGCAGTCCACAAGCAACTTCTACATTTCAGAAAAACAAAAAAAGGAAGTTAGAATAAACTAAACCACCTGGAAAGATACTATAGCCATAGTGTTTGAAGCTCACTTGACAGCTTGAGGAAAATCCTGTCCTGCATTGTTTACAAAGGGAGTCAGAACATTCAGTACTATACCATAATAAATGCATACCATAATAAACACACTGAGTCTGAAGGAAGAAGAGTTGATGAATCAGACTACAAGTTAAACGATTTGCCTCAAAGTCACGCATATAGATTTCTGGGGCCTGAAAGTCAATCTGTGCCTAAGAAAATACCTTTGTTTGAGAACTACAATTGCTGAATGAGTTTTGGAACAGAGGCCATAAAGACTTAAAGGTATGGGCCAGGTGCAGTGGCGCACGCCTGTATTCCCAGCACTTTGGGAGGCTGAAGCAGGGGGATCACCTGAGGTCAGGAGTTCGAGACCAGCCTGACTAACATGGTGAAATGCCGTCTGTACTAAAAATTATGCCAGGCGTAGTGGTGCGTGCCTGTAATCCCAACTACTTAGGAGACTGAGGCGGGAGAATTTCTTGAACCTGGGAGGCAGAGGTTGCAGTGAGCTGAGATCATGCCATTGCACTCCAGCCTGGGTAACAAGAGTGAAACTCTGTCTCAAAAAAAAAAAAAAAACTACTTTAAAGTGTCGATGAGGGCACCAGTATAATGACCCATGAGGATAGGCATGGTCTTTGCCAAAGATGTCTCCTGACTGAGACATAGGACAAAAACTCTTGACTTGTTTTTTCTGCCTTGAGTGCTGGGGGACTTTCCATCTCAGAGTAAGATGGTGCATTTGTTGCTTTCTCTGCTTAAATGATGAGGGACTCCAGGGTGAAGAACATCGGGAGCTTCAGGAGCCATTCTCTCAGCAGGAGCAGACACCTCTGTGCGCCCTGTTGCCTACCATAGGAACACAAGGCTCCCACAGCATCCCCCAAGGAGGCTGCCAACCAGCATAGAAGGAGAGTTGGGAGACGCTGCTTAGTGTATGTGAGGAATCAAAGGTACAGCACAGAAGCTGACTCATGAGAAGAAACACTGTGTGCAAGAAGGAGACCGGCTAATATGAATTCAGGACATAAGAAGTGGTGCTGGACTGAGCATGCTGGCTCTCGCCTGTAATCCCAGCACTTTGGGAGGCTGAGGTGGATGGATTACTTGAGGCCAAGAGTTCGAGACCAGCTGGCCGACATGGCGAAATCTGTCTCTACAAAAAAATAAGCCAGTTGTGATGGTGCATGCCTGTAATCCCAGCTACTCTGTAGGCTGAGGCAGGAGAACTGCTTGAACCCAGAGGTGGAGGTTGCAGTGAGCCTAGATCGTGCCACTATACTCTAGCCTGGGCAACAAAGCAAGACTCTGTCTCAAAAAAAAAAAAAAAAGTGATGCTATTTCTTGATTTTTGGAAGAAAAAGATAAGAAACATGTGAAGGCCACTCAGTAATTCCAGCAGACAAGAGTGTGGTCTTGGGAGAAATATCTGTTTGTTTGTTTTGCAACAGAATTTTGTTCTCGTTGCCCAGGCTGGAGTACAATGGTGTGATCTCAGCCCACCGCAACTTCTGCCTCCGAGGTTCAAGTGATTCTCCTGCCTCAGCCTCCAGAGTAGCTGGGATTACAGGCATGCACCTACCACGTCCGGTTAATTTTGTATTTTTTGGTAGAGACAGGGTTTCACCATGTTGTCAGGCTGGACTTCACCTGAGGTCAGGCTGGGTCTTGAACTCCTGAACTCAGATGATCCAACAACTTGGCCTCTCAAAGTGCTGGAATTACAGGCATAAGCCACTGTGCCCAGTGAAATATCTGTTTTTTAAAAAAATATAGCAAAAGGCTTGCCACAATGGCTCACGCTTATAATCCCAGCACTTTCGGAGGCCAGGGCGAGTGGATCAGTTGAGATCAGGAGTTCCAGAACAGCCTGGCCAACATGGTGAAACCCCATCTCTACTAAAAATACAAAAATTAGCTAGGCATGGTTGCACATGCTTGTAGTCCCAGCTACTCTGGAGACTGAGGTGGGAGAGTCACTTGAACTCAGGAGGCAGAGGTTACAGTGAGCAGAGATCACGCCAGTGCATTCCAGCCTGGACAACAGAGTGAGACTCCATCTCAGAAAAAAAAAGAAAGAAAAAAATAGAAAAAAACTGGGGAATTATTTTTAAATTGGAATATTATTTCAGTGCAGATGAACAAAAAGATGGAATCTGCAGAGGCAGTACAAGCAGAAAAACAACTTCACCAGAAACTAAAATGCTTGTCCAAACACATTAAAAGCCAGAGTTAAGGGCTGGGTGCAGTGGCTCACGCCTGTAATCCCAGCACTTTGGGAGGCCAAGGTAGGCAGATCACAAGGTCAGGAGTTTGAGACCAGCCTGGCCAACATGGCGAAACCCCATCTCTACTAAAAATACAAATATTAACTGGGTAGGGTGGCACATGCCTGTAATCCCAGCTCAAGAGGCTGAGGCAGGAGAATCGCTTGAACCCAGGAGGCAGAGGTTGCAGTGAGCTGAGATCACACCACTGCACGCCAGCCTGGTTGAAAAAGACGAGAGTTCAGGGATATCAGAGCTGGAGGAAAACTACCAAAAAGCAAATGCAGAGAACCTATAGGTTATGTGTGGAATATCAAGAGAAGGACGTCCCTAATCACTTATCTTCCAAAGACTTAGCAGAACCTGGGCATGAACCCAGACTTGAACAAACACTAAGACAATGGCTCCTGCAGGAACTGTGTCCTTCTCTCAATATTTGGAGTATGTCAGATACAGCAGTGCTAACATCCCTGAAGAATTTGAATGTACCATTTTTTTAGGATGTGCCTAACATCCCTAAAGAATTTGAATGTACTATTTTTTTCTGATGCAAAATTTTCTTACTGTTGCAAATTAAGAAATTAAAAAGATGTTTAAGATTTCCAATAAAAATACCATCACCCAGGAAAAACTATAGCCAATATTTGGTACAAAATTAGGATCATAAGCTATGCATTTATTATAGTACATCATCTCCGTCATTCCACTTCAAATTTATACATCTCTTTTAAAAGTTTTTCTTATCAGTGTATCTAATAATTACAGTTTTTGAGAAAAACAAAGTTTCTTCCTATCTGCTAGAGTTTGTTTTAATTTTAAAGGTAGCCAAAGAAATAAATGCTTTTTTCAAGCATCACGGCAATATTTGTCAGGAAAAAATATAGGCAGCAGTGTATTTATAAGGCATGGATTATATTCTGGAATATTTCAGGGTTTATGAGCTGGTTACTTGCCTTACTGCATTAACTGAACTCATTAGTCAAACCAAGTTTTAAGGGCAAGCTTAATTTGTTTTTTAAAATGGGATTTTATAACACTGAAACATGTTTAAATCACAGTTACTGGCAATTAATCATTTGGTATTTAAGGAAAAAGTTATAAATATTCAGTATAATTTAAAAATCATGAAAGTGAGTTTTCGCTCATTTATAGGAAGGAGAAAACAGTCCGAAGTAACCCAAAGATTCCCAAGTTTTAATTAAACTTCTTTTGGGAGGCCAGGGCGGGTGTTTGAGGCCATCCTGGCCAACATGATGAGACCCCGTCTCTACTAAAAGTACAAAAATTAGCCAGGTGTGGTGGTGCACACCTATAGTCTCAGCCACTCAGGAGGCTGAGGCAGGAGAATCACTTGAACCTGGGAGGCAGATGTTGCAGTGAGCTGAGATTGCATCACTGCACTCCAGCCTAGGCAACAGAGCAAGACTGTCTAAAAAAAAAAAAAAAAGAAATTTTGGCTTTGAGATCCTTTTGGCTTCCCACTCCACAGAAGATCTGAAAATATTCTCCATGTATTATCCTCATTTCCCAATCCTTGGGCTAAAACATCTTCAGAAAACCTGTTTAAATGCAATAGTTTGAATCCCTTCCCTACAGAAATCTTCCTATTAATCTCCACACTTCCAATTTCTGACATCTACCATTAGGGTAAAACATTTCAACTGTACCTGTCTTTTATTTTTCACATTATCCTCCTTATCTCTCTTTTTTTTTTTTTTTTTTTTTTTTTTTTTTTATAAATTTTTTTTTTTTTTTTTTTTTTTTTTTTTTTTTTTTTTCCCAAAATAGATGGGGTTTCACCATGTTGGCCAGGATGGTCTCGATCTGACCTCGTGATCCACCGGCCTTGGCCTCCCAAAGTGCTGGGATTATAGGCATGAGCCACCGCGCCCGGCCTATTCTCCTACTCTTTTTCTCTTTTCTACAAAACTCTTTTTAGTCCATCCAGTCCCTTTTCTGGAGTGATAAAAGCATACTGCCTTCTTGGACCTTTATTTCTCTCGAGAACACCCTTTCCTCTCAGACCATCCTGCAAGCTTCTTTTATGTTCCCACCTTCTTCTAGTTCAAAACCCACTGCAAAGTGTTGAAACTAAACAGTAATAAGATCTGCCTATTCAAAGCAAAACCAACTAATAACCACCCCACTTACTATGTGTTTAAACTTAGGAGCAGTATGTTTCTTATGTGGGATCACGGAATGAATAAAGAACACATATTTTTAAATTCTCTTCAAGGCCTGCTTGAATTTTCCCTTAATATCTCATGAATCCACTGAGTGCATGACCATGCAGTGCAATTGTTCAGGCTGTGGTCCACAACAGGAGACCACTTGGTTTCTTCCTGTCAGTGTTTTCACTTGTATTAGGACATGAATAATTCAGGCAGAAGTGAGTTAATATTGTTTAAGGCTGAAAACTCTTTTAAGTTCTATAACTCAATTACATTTCTACTTGTAGATCCAGCCAAAAGGTTGTCCAGGATTTCTCCTGACAAGCTCTTGTTTCAGATTAACCTTAACTTGCATTCTCTGCTACTTGCAGGAATCCAACCACACAGGTCAAACAGGAGGTTTTGTGCGAGGACCAAGGTTGCCACTGAGGTAAGTAACTGTGGGAAAAGTTAGAGAAGAATTAATGACTCAGAGACCCAACTCTCTTTTTTATCACCAAGATTCAGTTTTGTTGGCCTTGGATCTTTTTTTTTAGAGATAAAATAATCTCACCAATTCACCCAGGTCCCTAGCCCACAGTCTGCTTCTAATAGTAGATTGTGGGAATCTCTGCTCCCTTGTTATGTTAACACAGTCCAACTCATAGAGCAATTTATTTCCTCAAATAAATGAACAAGACTCATTTCTGAGTTAAAACAGCTCCACTCCTAGAATATACATATACATGCACACAAACACCCTCCTGGTTAAGAGAGACAAGGACTGGTTTTTGGCATTTCCAAATGAGACTGGCTTTGTGAGCTCAGAGATAACTGCCTTCTGAGTTCCAGAGCTATTCAGACAAAGGGCTTTAATGCTATCAGAAGATGTTATTACTATGTTCAAAATTCTTTTTTTTTTTTTTTTTTTTTTTTTTTTT
>NW_016108141.1:197411-205314 GCF_001604975.1 Cebus imitator
TGTTGCCCAGGCTGGAGTGCAGTAGCATAATCTCGGCTCACTGCAACCTCCGCCTCTGGGGTTCAAGTGATTCTCCTGCCTCAGCCTCCCAAGTAGCTGGGACTACAGGCATACGCCAACCATGCCCAGCCAATTTTTATATTTTTAGTAGAGACGGGGCTTCACCATGTTGGCCAGGATGGTCTCTATCCCTTGATCTTGTAATCGCCTGCCTCAGCCTCCCAAAGTGCTGGGATTACAGGTGTGAGCCACCACACCCAGCCAAAAATTATTTCTATCATAGGGATTAAGGAAAGGCTTTCAAAGTAATAGTTGTCCTATCCTTTCAGAACTAGCTTATATTAATCTAAATTAGCGTTTTAATAGTAACTCAAATGACATGAATGTTAGGGAATTTTGATGTTCCTTTTCTGATTATATACAAGACCCCAGCATACATGCATCATATCTTGTTATAAGCTTTTCATCTCAGACTTTGGTAGAAAGTGCTCAGTTTCCTGAAATAGTCATGATGTGTTTAAGAGCAAATGGGACCTTAGAGAGCTCATGATAATAAATGCTTGTTTGTCTTGAACTAATGAATCTCTGGTACAAGATAAGAGGAAGCTGGAACATCATGGCATTTCCTCCAATACTATAATGTTTAATGCAGCAGTCATTTGCTCAAAAATAGCACACCCTGCATGTTTCAGTAAATTGTATTCCACTAGCAGAAAGCTGTGTGTGTGTGTGTGTGTGTGTGTGTGTGTGTGTGTGTGTATGTGTGTAAGACAGGACAGAACAGAATCTACTACTGATCAAAACATTGACTCATGGCTGCTACATTGACTTTCAGGCCTGTGAATGGAAAAGCCATTCCAACTCAACAGCCTCCAACCAAGGCGCCCCCTGAGAGACCACCTCCCCCAAAGCTTTCGGCAACCAGAACATCTAATAAGAAACTGCCTTTTAATCGATCCTGTTCCGACATGGATCTTCAGAAAAAACAAAGTAACTGGGCAACTGGACTCTCAAAAGCCAAAAGTCAGGTTTTTAAAAATCAAGATCCGGTGCTACCCCCTCGCCCGAAACCAGGACACCCTCTCTACAGTAAATACATGGTAAATTCAGCTTTTAAAAATGTTTATGTCAAGAGGTTTGCCCTAAAGTACATATACGATTCATTATTCCTTAGAAAAAGATGACGAAACAAATGTGGAATTGTGTTTTGATGCCAAGAGTGCTTTAGATGAGTAGGCCTTAATAAATTCCATGTCTTGGCTGGTCACAGTGGCTCACGCCTATAATCCCAGTACTTTGGGAAACTGAGGCTGGTGGATCAGCTTGAGGCCAAAAATTTGAGACCAGCCTGGCCAACACAATAAAATTCTGTCTCTACTAAAATTATGAAAAATTAGCCAGGCATGGTGGCACAATCCTGTAATCCCAGCTACTCGGGAGGCTGAGGCATGAGAATTGTTTGAGCCTGAGAGGCAGAGGTTGCAGTGAGCCAAGATTGCCCCACTGTACTGCAGCCTGGGCAACAGAGCAAGACTCTGTTTCAAAACAAATGAACAAAACATCTATGTCTTTAAAGCAGGGTTTCATTATTAGGAGAAATGTAGAGAATGGGGAGAAAAAGCAGGGCAGGCCAGGCTTGTAACTTGCTGCCTGGCTGGACCAAAGAAATCCTGAAAAACCTGACCCAGTGGGTTATACTAATGGGAGTAACTCTTACAGATACTATAGTTTATATCTTTTTGTTTTGTTTTGTTTTCTTTAAGAGATGGGGTGTCACTCTCATCACCCAGGTGGGAGTGCAGTGATGCAATCGTAGTGGACTGTAGTTTTGACCTCCTGAGCTCCAAGCTCCTCCTGCTTCAGCTTCCTGAGTAGCTGGGGCTATGGGAACATGTCTCCATTCCTGGCCTATAGTTTATATCTTGATATAGTTTATATCTAATAGCTCCTTTTCCCACTGAGTAAATTTTAAAATGAAGTAGAAAGTTCTTACTAAGTCGGATGGGTTTTTTTCCTCATTTTCCCCTTTTTGTAAGCCTAAAAACTATCATGGTCCATTTATTAGTTACCAGTTAGAAGTTTTTATCAATAGTTGAGATATTCATTTTGTTCTATTTTAATGTTTTTCTTATCAAATGACCTAAACCTTTGTCTCCATTTCCCACAGTTAAAAAAAAAAGAGTTGCCGGCCGGGCATGGTGGCTCAAGCCTGTAATCCCAGCACTTTGGGAGGCTGAGGCGGGTGGATCACCTGAGGTCGGGAATTCAAGACCAGCCTGACCAACATGGAGAAACCCTGTCTCTACTAAAAATACAAAAATTAGCCAGGCGTGGTAGTGCATGCCTGTAATCCCAGCTACTTGGGAGGCTAAGACAGGAGACTCGCTTGAATCTGGGAGGCGGAGGTTGCAGTGAGCCAAGATTGCAGCACTGCACTCCAGCCTGGGCGATGAGAGCGAAACTCTGTCTCAAAAAAAAGAGTTGCCAGGCATGGTGACTCATGCCTGTAATCCAAGCACTTTGGAAGGCCAAGGCAGGCAGATCGCTTGAGGTCAGGAGTTCGAGACCAGCCCAGTCAACATGGTAAAACCCCCGCCTCTACTAAAAATACAAAAATTAGCCAAGCATATTAGTGCATGCCTGTAATCCCAGCTACTTGGGAGGCCGAGGCAGGAGAATCACTTGAACCGGGGAGGCAGAGGTTGCAGTGAGCTGAGATTGTGCCACTGCACTCCAGCTTGGGCAACAGAGTGAGACTCCATCTCAAAAACAAAACAAAACAAAACAAATAAAACAGAGTTGATGTGTTCTCTACTTTGATCAGGTGAACCTGAAAAAGTCTAAAACGACTAAAAGGAGACTGGGCGCAATGGCTCACGCCTATAATCCCAGTGGATGTTTCAATGAGCCAAAATCATGCCACTGCACTGCAGCCTGGGTGACAAAGTGAGACTCTTTCTAAAAAAACATTAAAAATAAAAATGATAAGGAGAGCAGGACTTTTTGTATTTTTTGACAATTGAATGACAGAGTAGCTTGTAACAAGAACAGCAATTAATAATTCTATATAGTGTTACATTTCCATCATTGAGCTAGAAATTATTTTTTCTTTAAGCTGTTCAAGGTTTAAAAAAAAATCCTCCTTAGAAAAGGGCATAGACAAGAAGGAGGTAGTATATTCATATATATTAATATTCATTTAAACTGATAAAACTTTAATTGCTAAAACCCAAGGGTGTTCTTTGGGATAGATTACTTAATTAATAAATAAAAACAGTAGCTGATGTATATTGAGTACTAATTATGAGCCAGGTGCTGTTGGAAGCACTTTATGGATATATTAAATAACTCATTTATTCCTCACACTAACCTTGTGAGATAGATATTATTATGCTCCTTGAACAAGTGAGGAAAATAAGAAACCAAGACATAAAGTAACTAAAGTAACACGCCCAGGCCGCAAATCCAGTTAATGGCGGGAGCAATATTTGAGAACAGGTCAGCTGGCTCTAACGCTTGCTCCTAACCATTATGCCACTTGTAGCCTCTACTTGATTTGGTCATTCTGTGTTAAGAGCCCTTTCTCAGAGGGAACCAGATTTCACGTTTGGTTCTTAGCATAGTTGTACAATGTCAATAAAGCATTTTTAAAAACTCAGTACATTCAAAATGATGGCATATTTAGAGTGGTGTGTCTCATTACAAAATAATTCTTTAAATTTTTCATTTATTGCATGCCTACAGTATCATTAAATTGGTAGCCAGGAATCTGGGTACATTGGGAGCCCTAGGAATCTGACAAAGATGCTGGGAAATAGCACCACCAAGGCAGCCATACAGGGCCACATCCTTGCACTCTGCATCTTTGCTCCTGGGTGACCCAAGGGCCCAGACAGCCTTCTTCCCATGTTGGAAGTAAGCTTATGTGATTACATTTCCTGGGTATGCCTTTTATATAGTGCAGACCCTCTTATGTGCACTCGTCAGCTAAAATTTTCCAAAACAGGAAACAACATCCCCTGGACAAGGTCTAGTACAGATAAAAAAAAAAAAAAAAAAAATTCTAAGATCAGACAGAGCTGAGTGGACCAGGAAGTGGCTGGGATCAGGCCATGAAAAGGATTTAAGTAGACACTTGGTATCAGAGGACCCTAGGAGAAGAAGAGCTTCAGAGTCACTGGAAACTGTCAGGCAAGCAGTACATGGAGGGCTCCAATCACTGATCAGCCTTCAGAGGCCACCATTGTGAGAACCCTAAATTAAAGGCTGCCTTGATGGGTTGTGAGGTCAGGTGCTGGGTATTTCACCTTCAAATCCCCAGGGAGTTGGTGGATCTTGTCCTGTAGAATGGAACTTACTGGTTATGGTCATTAAGGGAATGTTAGGCCATGTTCAGCCCTTGTGGTTCTATAGGCTCAACTCCAACTCCCAAGAGCCTCTAGCATCCGTGAGAAATGGCAGGCCCCATTGATCTAGAGCATGATGAAGCCAGGTGAGTTTAGCTGCTGGAGAAGTGCACTTTAGGCACACACGTGCCAAATTCCTAAATGATCAGCAACTTAAGAAGAGATTATTTTATTGTGAATAAGCCTTTTATTGGTTTACATTTAAGCTGTCTGTGCCTCATGGAATTGCCAATGAAGACATTGTCTCGCAAAACCCTGGAGAACTCTCTTGTAAGGTAAAGTAGAGCTCTTTCTTTACTGATTAATGGGAAAAAAATCACTGGCCTCTCTTACTACTATTACACATTATTAAATGCTTTAGGCTCCAAAGATTAAAATGTGAAAAAAGTAATAATGTTTTATTAAATAATAATTGCTTCAGAGAGTGGTATTATACCTTACAGCGTGGGGATGTACTTGTGATGCTGAAGCAGATGGAAAATAATTACGTGGAGTGCCAAAAGGGAGAAGACACTGGCAGAGTTCACCTGTCTCAGATGAAGATTATCACTCCACTTGATGAACATCTTAGAAGCAGACCAAACGTAAGGAATTAATATTGTTACAGCTTTCATATCACAATCGCAGCACATTTCATAGAACTATTAATTATATCTCATCTTCAGGTTTTTATTAGCACATTTATTTTAACCAGAGTAAAAATTACAGTAGCATTTTATTCCACTTTTAAATAAATTACTACTAAGAGACTTGCCACTGCCATACTAATCACTTCAATACAGAGTGACTACCTTGTGTTTTGCCATCTTCATAATGTGCTGACTTATAACAACCAGAATACTCAGTCATTAATTTTAAACTGCGAGAGCTGTTTGTTTTTTAAATAATGTAAACATGTTTACCAAAATGTCAGAGGATAGGTTTCTAGCAGAATGAAAGTCTGACACTATAAAGCACTTCCCTTTAAGATTTAAGCTTAATGTAAACCTCATTTCTCTGATTATAGCTCAGAAAATAATGAAATTTAATGCAGCAACCTCAAGTCCCAATTTAAGCCTAACAAATTCATGGAACCTGGGAAAATACAATGATTATTGAAAGGCATTAGCTTAGCAAGAAAAATGCTGTTGAACAATTTTTAGGAGCATATTTTTAAAACAGCTTCTTAAGTTATCCAGTTAAAGTGTCACTATCTGTTAATGTGGTAAATATGAAAAACAGGCTGGGCACAGTGGTTTATGCCTGTAATCCCACCATTCTGGGAGGCCAAGGGAGGCAGATCACTTGAGCCCAGGAGTTTGACCAGCCTGGGCAACATGGCAAAACTCTGTCTCTACTAAAAGTACAAAAATTAGCCGGGCATGGCGGTACGTGCCTGTAGTCTCAGCTACTCAGGAGGCTGAGGTGGGAGGATTGCTTGACACCAAGCGATGAAGGCTGCAAGTGAACCATGATTGAGCCACTGCACTCCAGCCTGGGCCGTAGAATGAGACTGTACCTTTAAAAAAAGTACAAATAAAAAAATAAAGTAAATATGAAAAATAATACTGATCAAGTAAAGTATTTGATTTGCTGTTTAGTTTTCATAGTCTTTTCCAATTTTTTCTTCTTAGAAAGCAGTTTATCTTTTAAAGTTTGCTAAGAAACTAAAAAATTGTGTTTTGGAGAGCAGAGTAGATATGTGTTAAGCTGGCTGCAGCTGGCATATCAAAATCCTTACTTTAGTCCCCATGGGGCAAGTTCTCCTCTGACTCATTTTCTCTGTTTTGGTACAGCATTATCCATCTGTCATAGCTGTCCTTCCTCTTTCAGAACACACTCATGGCAACAGTGGGAACTATACTGCCAAAAAGCTTTTCTTTATGAAAAGTAGAAGCTTAAAAAAAATAGGATTTTTTTTTTTTTTTTGAGACAAGGTCTCATTCTGTTGCCCAGGCTGAAGTGCAGTGGTATGATCACTGCAGCCTTGACCTTCCTAGCTCAAGCAATCCTCCCACCTCAGCCTCCTGAGTAACTGGGACTACGGGCATGCACCACCATGCCTGGCTAATTTTTAAAATTTTGTAGAGGCAGGGTCTTGCTATGTTGCCAGGACTGGTCTGAAACTCCTGGGATCAAGCCACCTGCCCGCGTGGGGCTCCCAAAGTGTTTGGATTACAGGTATGGGCCTCCATCTCCAGCCAAAAGTTATTCTTTTATAATGGTGTAAAGTTCTTTCCACTTTAAACACCACCTTCTCATCTTTTACTATAGACTTGCAGAGAGTTGACCTCCAATGGCCAGCTATTGGTGATAATGAAATGAATCCTCTTTTATGCTTCTGGATTCATGGCTATTATTATATTTTTTAAAAAACAAAACTTACCTATTTGAAAGCCTAGTTTTAAGGTAAATATCTCTACAAATGTGTTGTACTTTCCTCTAATTTGGAAAACAGAAAATATTGCATGAATGTGACCAGTTGTGGTTGAATCAGACGGATCATAGGAAAAGTGGAAGGTTGTTGCCTGGTACCTGGTTGAGACCCCAGACCTGGGTTTAGGGAATTTGGATTCAGTTCCCCTTCCATCTTCTTTGGTGGTTATTTAACTTCTCTAAACTTTATTTTTTAATGTGTGAGATAACTGCCCACAGAGTTGTCTTCAGAGTTGGCAGATTATATGATTTTATTTGTGTAAAGGTCCAGAAAGGAAATCCATAGAGACAGAAAGTAGACTACGGGTTGCCTAGGGCTCAGGGGAGGGTAAATGGGGAGTGACACTTAATTGGTAGGAGGTTTCTTTGGGGAGTGATAAAAATGTTCTGAACTTGGGTTATGGTAATGGTTCGATAATTCTATGAATATACTAAAGCCATATTCACTTTTAGTGGGTAAATTTTATTGTATGTGGATTATATCTCAAAGATGGCTAACAAATGAACTAATGCACATAAAGTATTTAACACAGTGAGTAGCACATTGTGAATTAACAGTAAATATTAGCTATTCTTAATATTACAGAACCATTTGTATTAGCAGTTATAATCATATTAAAAAGACCTTTGCATTATATTATATTTACCTACCAGATACCCACCCTAGTGGTGTGGTCTATATGGACTCCTTGTTGGTGTATCCCTGTCTAGCCTATTCCTCTTGCCCTCCACCTGCTGGACTGGGTTGATGAGTAGCATTGCCAGTGATATCCATACATTGAAGGCAGAGAAGGGAAAGTTTGTGGTCGTTAGGCACAAATTATTATCCCCTCCCTCCCAGGCTTGGTTTATATTTAGATCTCTGGTCCATTTGGAGATTCATGTTTGTGTTTGGTGTGTGGTAGGTCTTTGACATCATTTTTTCCAAATGGATAGCCATCTAGCCTGATACCATTTATTGAATAGTCATTTCTTTTTCTCCACAGATGTAAATCAGAAAAAAAACGAAAATCACACATGCACATGTATAATACAACATGTAAATAATCATTAATTTTTTTAAGTTTGTTTTTTTTTTATTT
>NW_016108141.1:205495-215847 GCF_001604975.1 Cebus imitator
CTTTCTTTTTTTTTTTAAAGAGAGAGTCTCACTCGGTCATCCAAATGAGAGTGTAGTGGCAAAGTCATAGCTCACTGCAGCATTGAGTTCCTGGGCTCAAGAGATCCTCACACCTCTGCGTCCCTAATAACTGGGGCCACGGGGTATATCACCATGCCCCGCTAATTTTTTATTTTTTGTAGATACGGCATCTCGCTGTGTTACCCATGCTGAATGATTATTAAAAGCTTCTCCAGGCCAGGCACGGTGGCTCATGCCTATAATCCCAGCACTTTGGGAGGCCAAGACGGGTGGATCACTTGAGCCCAGGAGTTTGAGACCAGTCTGGGCAACACAGTGAGACCCCTTCTCTACAAAAAAGACAAAAATTAGCTAGGTATGGTAGTGCACGTCTGTAGTGCTAGCTACTTGGGGACTGAAGTGGGAGGATAACTTAAGCCCTGAAGGTCAAGGCTGCAGTGAGCCATGATTGTGCCACTACACTACAGCCTAGGCAACTGAGCAAGACCCTGTGTCCAAGAAAAAGCCACATCAGACCTAAAATATCTCAGAATTCATGAAATCTCCATGTTGCTCATTTATTTAGAGAAAAGCATTAAGCAGTACATGAGAAAAATGTTAGGGTTATCTTGGTAAGCTAATATAGTAAGCAATATTAGCCATTAGTGTCTTCAGTTATATTTCAGTTTAGCTAACTTGAGAGAATGAAAGTTTTGTTTCTGCAGGGGCATTTTGGTTGAAAGAACAGGTGACGTTTAGAAAAGATCTCAGCAAAGGTGCTTCAGGGTTGAAATGGAGAAAGTGGACCATCATTCAGAGTGCACTCTGATCAGGCTGGTGCATGATGGCCAGGGGAAGGGCAGAGGTATAGATGTCCCTAAGGGGACAAGAGTTATTAGAGGAGGTAAAGACACAAGAAAGGGCACAAAAACTGCCTTTACTTATTTCACAAGTTTGCCAGTATTGAAGAGTGTTAAGTTATAACTCCAAATAATATCCTTCAGTATGATTTGATGATGATGTAGATAAACCTGTCTCTTCATATAAAGAAACTAAGAATAACAATTGCTAGTCAAGAAGAAGAGGTTACTTTTCAGCTTTGCCTTCTCCTCTGGCCAATCTAGGCAATTGGCTAGATGGATAGAGAATGTTAGATTCTTTTTGCTAATTTATTTAGAACTACTGTTGAATAAACCATTCAGATTAAATACAAAATGCAGACCAGGCATGGGAGGTGGCATTGCTTTCAAATTAGAAAAAGCACTTAGTTAAGTAGTAATAAATGAAATGGATTTTACTTTTGTGAATTATACTTTTGTGGAAAGTCATTAGCTCCTTTCATTACAAAAGGCAAGAGCATAAATCATAGAACTTTCGTCTTTTCCCATCCTAATAAAGACACAACTTTTAGGACTCTGTTCTTAAGGTTTAGTCTTGATCACAGTTTTAAGAAAAAAGCTATGCTTGAAAGGGAAAGAGGTCAAAAACCACTACTTTGGGGTAGAATAGGTACTGTTTAAAAATAAACAGTTCTCTTTTGTTGTACTCTCTCAGTTTAAAAAAGCAAAAACAAAACATACTGGGGGATATTTTAATTGAGAATTATTTTCATCCTCCCTTGGCAAGCACACATTCTTTTTCAACTTGATAATGATTCCCTTGTTTGGCTCAACTGTGTGGTTTGCATCTTGTACTCATAATGTAATTGTGTCAAGAGGACTCCAATGAAAAAAAAATTGGTTTCAGAGTGAATAATAAATCCACCATCTATCCTGCACACTTCATTCACAGCCCTGTTTTCCCCCCTAAGGATCCAAGCCATGCTCAGAAGCCTGTTGGCGGTGGTGCTCCTCATGCTGTCGTTCTTCATGATTTCCCAGCAGGTAAGGACATAAATAATACAGTGGGAGAACCATAGAATCCAGGAGTAAGTCTTCCTCCCTGCCCTGGAGTTGCCTCTCAAGGACATCCTTCTTCATTTTCTGTGCCTGTAGAGTCCTAGACTGGAGAGGTCATCTTATCCAGGATTCCACTTCAAGAAGAGTCGATTGCACCCAGCCATTCCAGAAAGCTTAGTTGTATATGTATGCCCTTGCCTTTGAAGCTCCCTGAGAAAGAGAAAGAGAGATCTGAGAGAGAGACTTTCCCTTACAAATGAACATTGCAAATTGCTGCCAGTCTCAAACTTTAACTCTTTCAAAATAGTGGGTACTAATTAACAATTGTAATACAGATGGGCACGGTGGCTCACACCCATAATTCCACCACTTTGGGAAGCCGAGGTGGGTAGATACCTGAGGTCAGGCATCCAGACCATTCTGACCAACATGGTGAAACCCATCTCTACTAAATACAAAAAATTAGCCGGAAGTGGTGACACATGCCTGTAATCTCAGCTACTTGGGAGGCTGAGTCAGGAGAACCTGGGAGGGTTTCAGTGAGCTGAGATTGTACCATTGCAGTCTGGGCAACAAGAGCAAAACCATCTCTAAAAAAAAAAAAAACAACTGTAATAAAGTTAATTCTAACTTAATAACTGAAGTTCTTTTGTTCTTAGAGTTCTCTCAGCTGCTACTTACCTATGAGATCAAAATAATTTTTTTTTTTTTGAGACAAGGTCTTGCTCTGTCACCCAGGCTGTAGTGCAGTAGTGCAATCTCTGTAACTTTAAACTCTTGGATTCAAGTGATCCTCCTCCCTCAGCTTCCCCAGTAGTTAGGACTACAGGGGTGCCACTATACCTCGCTAATTTTTTTTTGTAAGGACAAGGTCTTGTTATGTTGCCCAGGCTGGTCTTGAACTCCTGGCCTCAAGTGATCCTCCCACCTTAGCTTCTCAAAGTGCTGAGATTACAGGCATGAGCCACCCATGCTCAGCTAAAATATAAATACTTAATATAATAATTTTAAAATACCCTTCATATCTAAGGCTACAAATAAACTCCTGATTTACTTACAATCTCTTTTTATCTACTCGATAGGCTGATTTTTATTTTAGCATAGGTAAACTTATTCACTAAAGAGCTATAGTACTCCCTTAGTTAATATTTGAAATTAAAATGATTTTTAAGCATGATTGAGAATAATAAAATTATACCATGTCTATAAATTTGTTTCATTGTTCAGTGTGTATTCAGCAAGGGTTTATATTGGCACAGTAGGAAACATTTGTTAACACAATAGTATTTTTTCCAGTCATTTCCCATCAATCAAAGCATGGTAACTATATCTAATTTGGTCTTCAAAAAAGGAGCTCATAACAATATCCAAAATAAGAAGAGCATTTTTTAGTCAATTTGATTAGTATGATCTGTTCTCAGAATCAATGAAACATTACTGCCTCAGTGGACACAACTAAATGCTACTTTGTGCTTTAATCAAATCTGCAACCAGGATAATTCATCATACATAACTATAATTTTATATTACAGAGCAAGTTGATGATTTGAGCCTCACTTCTGGAGAAATTGTTTATCTTCTGGAGAAGATAGATACACACTGGTACAGAGGGCACTGCAGGAACCAGACTGGCATATTTCCTGCCAACTATGTCAAAGTGATTGTAAGTGGGTCGTGCTTGTTTTAATTTGGTCATATACTCAGTGGTATAAGTCTATGTGACTTATAGGTTGGAAAAAATAACTAGAAACCCAGATTTGAGTTCTCTTGCTTTCATGGATTCATTTGGCATTTGGAAAATTTAGAAATAAAGATTTGATCAAGTAGGTGATGGTTAATTATTCTCTTATGGGGTGTTAGAACTTAATGCCTAAATGCTGTCTGAAATATTAAAGTGAAAGACCACCACCACAAGTCAGCTGGTGAATCAGCTGTTCTTGGAGGGTTGTTAAGCACTTAAGGATATATAATAATTCTTTGAGACATTTAGTAAACATGAATTGAATGATATTAGATTATCCGGTAGAGATGTTCTCTGAGGTTATGGTACCACTTCTTTTCTTTGGAGCACATTTTGGCTTGGGTTTCTTTCTTCTTTTCCATTCTTATCTGTCTCCATCTTTTAAAAAAATCGATTTGGGAATACAGAAATATTTGTATTGGAGATAGTGGTTTGTTAAGGGTTGTACCCACAAAATAATTTCTAATCTGATTAGAAAAATTATATCAAAGCACTAGAATTTTATATGCCCTCACGGCCTAACTTGTGAAAACATTTCTGTGTGAGGGAGCTGTGTGTAAGCCCAGATGGCTGTGAAACATGGTAATAAAATCAGACTGCCATCACATATTTGTATCAATTGGAAGAGAATGAGTCGGTCCCTCATATAACTTATTGATACTGTGCAATAGCAATAAACCTAGCTTAACCGCATTAACAGCTTATTTGGAAGGAAAAAAGTAAAAAAAAAATCTATTACCTTAGAAAGCAAGACTAACAGAAAATCTGTATTTTTCAAATAGAAAGGAGTTTGAGTCTCTTGGATTATGAAGGGTAGGCCTTAAAAATTGTCCAGTATATCTATGCCCTGATTCTTTGGAGAAATTCAACCACATTCTCTAAATTAATATTAAGAATAATGTTTGTTTTAGCACCCTTCCTCATTTTTCTTCTGCCCAATGCAGCAGTACTTTAAAAAGCACAATTACCACACTGAAATCAGTCACACAGAATCTGCCACATTATTGGTATAAGTGTTATTTCTAAGCCCACAAGTTTAAAAAATTGTTTTAGAACTTCAAACCCTTAGAATTCAGCAAGAAGAGCACTGATTTATTTAATGTAAACTTCAATGCTTTAAGTCGTTTTAGATTGCATGCATTATGGCCAAATATTTTATTGCAACCCAGCCCTCCTCTACTGAGCCTTGTAAATGAAATATTATATTACGTGCTTGGCTGGGCACAGTGACTCATGCCTGTAATCCCAACACTTTAGGAGGCTGAGGCAGTAGGATCACTTGAGCTCAGGAATTCAAGACCAGCCTGGACAGCATTTTGAGACCCTGTCCCCACAAAAAATTGAAAAATGATCTGGGCATGGTGTCACGAGTCCGTAGTCCCAGCCACCTTGGGAGGCTAAAGTGGGAGGATGGCATGAGTATGGGAGGGCAAGGCTACAGTGAGCCATGATCATGCCACTGCACTCCAGTCTGAGCAACACAGTAAGACCCTGTCTCAAAAAATAAATAAATAAAATAAAATAAAGTGCTTGCCACTTAGTAGATGTTTGCTAAATACATATTCCTTTCTTCCTTCCCTATTCATTGCTGAAGGGAGAAAATATTCCAATTATAAATGTGAAGAGAATCCACAGGTTTTTTCATTTTGTTTTTTTTGAGGTGGAGTCTTACTGTTGTTGCCCTGGCTGGAATGCAATGACATAATCTTGACTCACTGCAACCTCCACCCCGCAGGCTCCAGCAGTTCTACCTCAGCCTCCCAAGTAGCTGAGATTACAGGTGTCAGCCACCACACCCAGCTAATTTTTGTATTTTTAGTAGAGACAGTGTTTCACCATGTTGTCCAGGCTGATCTCAAACTCCTGACCTCAGGTGATCTGCCTGCCTTGGCCTACCAAAGTGCTGGGATTACAGGCATGAGCCACCGCACCTGGCCCAAGAATCCACAAGTTTTATTGAAATGTTTTATCTTGGGGTCAGAGAAGTATTTCAGGATTCTGCCAACCCTTGGAGTAGATGTGGTAGAGCTAATGTGTGGCACTGTGAATGCCTGATGCCTGATTTCTATCTTAAGTTCTTCTCAGCTCCAGTTTTCAACCTGGAGAATATGGAATAGAGCTGGCTGGACACGGCAGCTCGCATCTATAATCCCAGCACTTTGGGAGGCCAAGACAGGCAGATTGTTTAAGTCCAAGAGTTCAAGACCAGCCTGGGCAACATGGTGAAATCCTGTCTCTACTTTTTTAAAAATACAAAAATTAGCTGGTCGTGGTGGTATATACCTGTAGTCCCAGCTACTTGGGGGGCTAATGCAGGAGGATCACTTGAGCCTGGGAGATCAAGGCTACGGTGAGTTCCGATTGTGCCGCTGCACTCCAGCCTGGGTAACAGAGTAAGACCCTATCTCAAAAAAAAAAAAAAGGGGGGAGGGGATAGAGAAAATTCAGTCCGAATTAGGGTGATATTAATGTGCTTATTTCAGCAAATAAGATAATTGATTGGGTACTCGAGGAAGGCTACTTCACAAGTTATCCTTTTTTTTTTTAGTCCAAAGTCAGGATTTTTTTTTTACCATTTAGCACCTGTGGTTCCTCTTAATTAGATTAACACCTAGCTAAACTAACTGATTTCAGTCATTTACTTTCTAATTACTTACATTAAATTTATCTCATGAAAATCTGAAAAAACATAATTATTGCCTTGATTTTGTCTTTACTAGATTGATATTCCAGAAGGAGGAAATGGGAAAAGAGAATTTGTTTCATCTCATTGTGTTAAGTAAGTTTTATTTATGTTCTTTTCCACAAAATACAAAGGAGATATTCATCTATATCTTGAAGAATTATCAAGCTTAAAACACTCCAAGGCCGGGTGTGGTGGCTCACACCTGTATCCCAGTACTTTGGGAGGCTGAGATGGGAGAATTGATTGCTTGAGGCCAGGAGTTCAAGACTAGCCACATAGCAAGAACCCGTCTCTATTATTTATTTATTTATTACTTAAAAAGAAAACACTTCACATGGATGATTACACAGATTCTCAGTGTCTTTTTAATTACAAAGAAAACTTGTTTAAAAGGTGACAATGTGTTAAAATTCTGATGAAAATGCATCATGAACATGCTGATAGAAGCTTACCTAAGCAACTCTCCACATTAATGCAGGACATGGAGAAAGCAGCAAAGCAGCCTATGCCAATGTTCCCTGCAGCCTAGACTTAGGCTGAGCAGAGATAGTTTCATCATTTACTGCATTTTATTCTGGCCTTCTGGTGTTTATCTACCAAGTTTTTAGAAGGTTCAAGTAATTTTGTTATGGGAAATAATTAAATCCTATAGGAATATGAATCTTACAAAAACTGCTAGACGTTTTGTATTTTTTTGTTTTTAAGAGGAATTAGAAGAAAGTGAAGGAAGAGTTAAGTTGAAGGGGTTTTCCTATATCTCTGAGGACCTTTCCCTGAATTTATATACCCTTTTAAACATCATTGTAACTCTTTTGTGATTTAAAACACTGCCACAATGCAACTTTATATTCTAGTTAAATGAGCAAATTAACAGAACTCATTACCTGCTGAAGACTGTAAACCTGTCTATGAATAGGTCAGACATAAGGAGATGCTCCCAGAGGACTTTAGAAAACAAATGCAAAGGTTATCATAAATAGGAAAACTTGTGATCCACAGTAGTTGAATTCTATTTCAGGTTCAGTTTTTCTCTATTTTTAAGCAGCATATACTGTGTCTCAGCAGGTTGAATTTGAAGTGGGCTTTTACAGGCATTGACCCACTGATCTGACTTAAATCAGAATTCTGTTGGAGCTAGAATCAACCTTTTCTCTTTAGGCAGTGCTTCTCCTTAGCCTGTTGCTATTGAAACTTCCTTTCTAAACCCTCAAATCTAGGGTTTAATATTAAAGCATAGCTTCTAGAGACACAATTTTATCTCTGCTTTTATCTTATTTTCAGTCAAAATTTCAGATCATGTAAGCATTGTTCCAAGAGTCAGAAATGAAGCCCTTTTAAAGGAGATACAAAAATCATTTTTAAAGGCAACAAAGTTGGGTCCAAGACTGTGTGTTATGATATGCCAAGTTTCTGGGGTTTTTTTTTTACCTTCTCCTAGTATTTAAGGCCAACTCACTAATTAATACAGCATCTATTGAGCATCTACTCTGCCCAGCTGATGCCCATTGCATCTGCCCTGATTCATAGTCAGGAAATTTGATGAATTGCCCTGAGATTCTCAGGGTTAGCACTCCTCAACTCAGTGCATTTATGATTGAAAGGGTTCAGACTGGACCACAGATTGCTATGGCCCAAGGATACAAAGATAGGGAGACTAGGGAGTAAGATGATCAAAAGACGCAGCAGGGTAAACCAAACACCCAGCTCTGTGCACTCCGAGACCTTCAGCTTTAAGCCTTTCTGAGTGAATAGGCTCATATCTGTTATTTGAAAGTGTAACTTACTCTTTTTCATGGAATATTTTCAACTTAGCCTAGTATACCTTATTCCATAGTAAACACAATAAATATTTATTGAAAGACTGGAGGAAGGTTTTTAAGTATTTGAAAGCACTGTCTAGTCTAACCCACAAAATGTATTCTTTGTTCAGAGGCTTAAGATGTGTTGCTCGGTTTGAATATATTGGAGAGCAAAAGGATGAGTTGAGTTTCTCAGAGGGAGAAATTATTATTCTTAAAGAGTATGTAAATGAGGAATGGGCGAGAGGAGAAGTTCGTGGCAGACCTGGGATTTTCCCCCTGAACTTTGTGGAGCCTGTTGAGGATTATCCCACCTCTGGTGCAAATGTTTTAAGTGAGTATAGAGAATTTTTTTTATTATGTCATGTCCTAATTCAAATAAACCGAATAATAGCATTATATTTAAGCTGTATAATAATCCATATTGCCATATTTTTAACATAGAAGGAAAACTGATTGCCAGATACAGGTGAAGGGGAGGAAGGCAGCAAATCACATTGCCATGTGTGTACCTATGCAGCAGTCTTGCATGTTCTTCACATGAACCCCAAAATCTAAAATGAAGAAAAAAAAAAGAAGGAAAACTGATTTAAAACAGGAATTTGTGTGGGATAGATATTATTTGTAGGCATCTCTCAAAGAGCTGGTTTTAGTATTTTAGCTAACTGGCAATAGCTTCATAAAAGAAATGGCAAAGGGGCTGGGTGCAGTGGCTCAGACCTATAATCCCAGCACTTTGAGAGGCCACGGTGGGCAGATTGCCTGAGACCAGGCGAGGCTGCAGTGAGCTATGATTGTACCACTGCATTCCAGCCTGGGTAACAAACCAGACTCTGTTTCTAATAAATAAATAAATGAATAGCAAAGTGTTTTAAACAGAAATGAACTGTAGATTATTGTTAATGTATAAAGACAGTAATTGTGTTTACTTTACAATTAACTAAACAAGCTCAGTGAGGGTAGTACAGGTTAAGGCAACATAGGCAATATATGAAGAGACTGGTGTGGAATCCCAGACTCTTCACTCCCACCACCCACCGCAGCCATTTATTTATAATACTATATGGCCTTCACATCTGATGTTCTGACTTCTTATGTGTATGTGTTGTTTTAATGTAGGCACAAAGGTACCACCAAAAACCAAAAAAGAAGATTCTGGCTCAAACTCTCAGGTAGGCTGCTTGAACAGATCACTGTAGTGACAGCCAGGTTCAAACTCTAGGAGGAATATTAAAATAATAATTATCAAGAGAATATAGTATAAATTAATGTTTCAATTCATATAACTAATATTTGTAATAAATAGATGGTTAACATATTTTATATAGAGAGCTCATACAAAGACATGCAAACCCTGATAGAAAATGAAAATAAGGCTGGGTGCAGTGGTTCATGCCTGTAATCCCCACACTTTGAAAGACCAAGGCAGCTGGATCACCTGAGGTCAGGGGTCCAAGACCAGCCGGGCCAACTTGGTGAAACCCCATCTCTACTAAAAATACAAAAATTAGCCAGGCGTGATGGTGCACACCTGTAGTTCCAGCTACTTGGGAGGCTGAGGCAGGAGAACAGCTTGAACCCAGGTGGCGGAGGTTGCAGTGAGCTAAGATCTAACCACCACATTCCAGCCTGGGTGACAGAACAAGACTCCATCTCAAAAAAAAAAAAAAAATGAAAATGAAAAAAGAGACACGATTGGAGAATTCATTAAAGAGATATAATAAGTGGCTAATATTGAAAAAATATTTAACCTTTCTAGTAATCAAGAAAATATATAATAAAGCAGCAATAAAATACCATTTAACTTATTCAGTTAAAGGTTCAGCGCAGCTCAACACTAAACAAGCAATTGTAAGCATGTGAGTATTAAAAAGAGAGAGAAAGTACACATTATTATTTATCACCCTAAGAAAAGGACAAAAAATGAGATAGGGTTTGAGTCACAAAGATGGGAGTAGTGCTAGTATCCAAGGAAAAAATTGGAAACAACCTAAATATGACGATTACTGGGAGAATGCTCTGAAGCTATGAAATTAGATTTATAAAATAAAAAAAAATTTTTTTTTTTGAAACAGAGTCTCACTCTGTCACCCAGGCTGGAGTGCAGTGGTGTGATCTCGGCTCACTGCAATCATCCTGCCTCAAATTCAAGTGATTCTCCTGCCTCAGCCTCCCAAGTAGCTACAGGCATGTGCCACCATGCCCGGCTAATTTTTTTTTTTTTTTTT
>NW_016108141.1:216077-228286 GCF_001604975.1 Cebus imitator
GCCAGGATGGTCTCAAACTCCTGACCTTGTGATCTGCCTGCCTCGGCCTCCCAAAGTGCTGGGATTACAGGCATGAGCCACCATGCCCAGCCTAAATAAAATAATAATTTAAAATGTCATAAGAGGAAACATATTACAGGGAAAGGCGATATAAAATCAAACATAGAGCATAAAAAGACTGGAAGAAAATTATTCAAGTTATTAGTATTAAATTGCATGTAAGTAGTAAGATTACATACATGGGTAGGTTTTCTTCCCTCTACTTTTTTTTTTTTTTTTTTTTTTTTTTTTTTTTTTTTTTTTTTTTTTTTTTGAAACAGAGTTTCACTCTTGTTGCCCAGGATGGAGTGCAATGATGTGATCTCTGCTCACTGCAACCTCTGCCTCCCAGGTACAAGTGATTCTCCTGCCTCAGCCTCCTGAGTAGCTGGGACTATGCCCAGTAGTGCCACCATGCCCAGCTAATTTTTTTATTTTTGGTAGAGATGGGGTTTCACCATGTTGGCCAGGATGATCTCAATCTCTTGACATCGTAATCCACCTGCCTCGGCCTCCCCAGGTGCTGGGATTACAGGCGTGAGACACCAAGCCCAGCCACCCCCACTTCTTTATACATTTCTCAACTTTCCAAATATTTAGGAACATTTATTTTATTTGTATAATGAGAAAGAGAAAAACAGTGGGTTAAAAATTTTACACTGTATAACATAGAAGTGCTTAAAAGTACTAGGAATGTGGTGCCTTCTGTTGTTTTTTAGGTTTTTGTTCTTTGCTTTTTTGAGACAGGGTCTCACTCTGATGCCCAGGCTGAGTGCAGTGGCAAGGTCTCAGCTCACTGCAACCTCTGCTTCCCAGGCTCAAACAATCCCCCTTAGCCTCCCACTTAACTGGGATGACAGGCACACACCACTACTCCTAGCTAATTTTTGTAGTTTTTGTAGACAGGATCTCACTTGCCCAGGCTGGTCTCAAACTCCTGGGCTCAAGCAATCAACCTGTCTCAGCCTCCCAAGGTGCTAGGATTACAGGGATGATCTATGACATCCGGCCTTCCATTGTTTTCTGTGACAAATTTAAAAGATTTAAGCCTGATGGGATTGTTGTGTTTGTGAAAATGTCACTTGTAATTGGCCTGTGTGTCTCTTAATTCTTTTGTTTCTAATTCTTTCATTCCTACCTACTGATAAAGTGAAACAGGAAAGAAACTGACTATAGTTCTCCAAAAGGAAATGTTCACATGGTTGTTGCCTGCATTTTGGGGGAATGATAAGTTCCATCCTTTAGGGATAGTTACTCAAGTGCAGGAGCAAGAAGGCAAGGTTAGCGTTGTTTAATTGCTTTTTGTTTTTTGTTTTGTAAGCCCTCAGTTATTGAGGACTTAAGATATGCCAGGCACTGGGCTAAATGTTACACATGCATTGTCTCATTTAATCCTCTTAGTAACCGTAAGATAAAGCTGAGCCTCAGATAAGAGAAGGGTCTTGCCCAGTGTCACATAGCTAAGGAGTGGCAGAACTGGGTCTGGAACCCTTGCCTGTCTAACTCCAAAGCCTTTGTCCTGCCCAGGCACAGTGGCTCACACCTGTAATCCCAGTACCTTAGGAGGCTGAGGCAGGTGGATCGCTTCAGGCCAGGAGCTCAAGACCAGCCTGGCCTACATGGTGAAAGCCCATCTCTACTAAAAATACAAAAATTAGCTGGAGTGGTGGTGCACACCTGTAGTCCCAGCTAATCGGAAGGCTGAGGCAGGAGAATCACTCGAACCTGGGAGGTAGAGGTTGCATTGAGCCAAAATTGCACCATTGCCCTTAAGCCTGGGCGATAGAGCGAGACTCCATCTCAGGGGGGAAAAAAAAGTCTTTGTCCTTTTCATTATCCTCTACTACCTGCTTGAGCCTCTTGAACATAGGGTTCCAATCCCAACTTGGCAGAGCTGCCTCTTCACAGAGCAAAACCTTCCTCTAATGTGCCTGGGATAAAAGTGTTCTTACACTAGCCCACCACATCTGGGTATTATCCTGCCAATCTCAGAATTAACTATACCTCATAAAATTAACAGTGTGAGGCTGGGCATGGTGGCTCACACCTCTAATCCCAGCACTTTGGGAGGCTGAGGTGGACGGATCACGTTAGGTCAGGAATTTGAGACCAGCCTGGCCAATATGGTAAAAACCCATATCTACTAAAAATACAAAAATTAGCCAGGTGTGTTGGCACATGCCTATAGTCCCAGCTACTCTGGAGGCTGAGGCAAGAGAATCACTTGAACCTGGGAGGTGGAGGTTGCAGTGAACTGAGATCGTGCCATTGCCACTCCAGTCTGGCGACAGAGCGAGACTGTCTCAAAAAAAAAAAAAAAAAGTGTGAATTTGAAGTCCTATGCTATGGAATCTAATAGTCTATGAATCAAGTAGAGACCTGGAAATTAATAGACTACCCATTCTGATCCTTCCTAATTTAAATAAAGAAGAACTTCAGTGAAAATTAGATACTTTGTCAGAATTTTTTCATAGTGTCAAATACTATGCATAAATATTTTATGCTTTTACCTATTTAATGTAACTAATATAATAGGTCATATTAAGAAAAACTTTTTTTTGGCTGGGTGAGGTGGATCCTGCCTATAATCCCAGCACTTTGGGAGGGTGGGAGGATTGCTTGAGCCCAAGAGGTCAAGACCAGCCTGGGCAACATAGTAAGACCTCATCTCTACAAAAATTAAATTAAATTAAATCGCCAGGTGTGGTGGCTGCACCTGTAGTTCCAGCCACTCAGAAGGTTGAGGAGAGAGGATCACCTGAACCCAGAAAGTCAAGGCTGCAGTGAGCTCTGATTCTGCCACTGTACTCCAGCCTGGGTGACTAAGAACTTGTCTCAAAAAAAGAAAAGAAAAGGAAAACAGTGTTTGCTTAAGCATTGTACATCTCTTAAAAGCAGAAAAGCCACAAATTCTATCATGCTTGTCATTTAGGATTATAATTTAAGAAAAATTATTGGAAACTTTTCTTTCTGAAACTTGATAGCAACATAAGTATTAGAAAATTTAAAGAAGACTTCAGGCTGTGAAATCTTAGGACCCCTTCGTTTTTTGTTTTTTTTTTTTTTCCACTTCTTTTTAGGCTTTGTAGAACTCGATTTTAAATAAAATCTTACATTTCTGACCACACTTCTGATTGATGACAGGTTAACAGTCTTTCTGCAGAATGGTGTGAAGCTCTTCACAGTTTTACAGCAGAGACCAGTGACGACTTATCCTTCAAGAGGGGAGACCGGATCCAGATTCTGGAACGTGTGGATTCTGACTGGTGCAGGGGCAGACTGCAGGACAGGGAGGGGATCTTCCCAACAGTGTTTGTGAGGCCCTGCCCAGGTATGACAACTGCAAGGCATGACTGCTACTCCTCACGGGGCCCGAGACCCTCAAAACTGTATACATTCCTTTCCCCTCCAGCCATACTCAGTTTGTCTGTCTATGTTTGAAAGGGTTGATTCATGAAGTTACACAAACTTCATTTATATACTTTGTTAGAGTTATAGAAAAAAAAGATATAAATGTCTTCACTAAATAATGGCTAATTCCATTTAATAAATATAGTTTATGTAATTTTTCCCTGCTAAGAGAACATTGTTCATTTTTTTGAAAGTTACGTAAGTTCAAAATTAATTGAAAATATTCTTCTTTTTAAAAAGCTTTTCTTGGTCGGGCACGGTGGCTCGTGCCTGTAATCCCAGCACTTTGGGAGGCCAAGGTGGGTGGATCATGAGGTCAGGAGTTCAAGACCAGCCTGGCAACATGGTGAAACCCTGTCTCTATTAAAAATACAAAAATTAGCTGGACATGGTGGTGTATGCCTGTAATCCCAGCTACTCAGGAGGCTGAGGCAGGAGAATTGCTTGAACTGGGACCTGGGAGGCAGAGATTGCAGTGAGTCGAGATCATGCCACTGCACTCCATTCTGGGCTACAGAGCGAGACTGCATCTCAAAATAAAATAAAAAATAAAAAGTTTTTCTTTGCCTAATATCGCTACCTCTGAAGAGAAAATATTCTCTTTTTAGAGTGACAAGGGTTTTTTTTTAAATGTTAGATTTGTGTTTTAGTCCGCTGTGTTTCTGTGTATTTGAATTTTTGATGTCTTCACAGCTGAGGCAAAAAGTACATCGGCCATCATACTGAAGGGGAGGAAGGCGAAAGCCTTATATGATTTCCAAGGGGAAAATGAAGATGAGCTTTCCTTCAAGGTCAGAATGTGTATCTCTTCATAACTGCATTAAGCACTATAATTTTTGAAATGTCTTCTACTGAAGGATGGAACATTTGAGTGGAATATTGATCATTGCTCAAGAATGAAGAGATCTCAGACCCTAATTCAAAGGGAAGAGATTATAGAAAGTGAATAGTGCAAATAGGCCTGTTAATTTACATTATCAACCGGGCATTAAGGTACTTAGAGAAAACCTTGGCTTAACAACCCCATACATCCCCAAAGTAATCCCTAGTTCCTTGGTCTTACATCATCAGATCTCAGTAATATTGGGATTTTTATTAGTAGCCCTGGTAACAAATGTCCATTTACATGGCCCTCCCAGCCTGCCATTGACATGTCCTTGAAATTGATGGAGAATCAGATAGCATCTGTTACAATTTACACTAGTAGCACAGTAGCCTTGTAAGACACTGAATTCTTGTCCACAAAAGCACTGAACACAGCTTTGGGGAAATAGTCCCAAAAGGTTGAGCTACTTTGCGATTTTTTTTTTCCACTGAAGAAATGCCTAATTTTTTCCTAAAGTAAAAGAAAATTTTCATGATTCTATTTCCCTAATCTACAACTGAACCATGGTCAGAGGAAAGCACTTTGGGAACGGTGATAGAAGAAGGTGGGTGGTTTTAGTAGTCACTGCTGTCAAAATAGCCTCTGTCAGACAGTGGTAAATTCTCTATCATTGAAACGATTCAGTCAGAGGCAAGGATGCTATGGAGAGGATTAACATATCAAGGAATGACTGGACAAGATGTGGTTTAAAATAGTGGACAACCAAACAGGGCTTTCACTTGCCTACAACAAGATAAGAAAAAGGCGGAGCACAGTGGCTCACCCCTCTAATTCCAACACTTTTGGGAAGCCAAGGCGGGAGGATCACTTGAGGCCAGGAATTTAAGACTAGCCTGGTCAACATAGCAAGACCCTATCTCAACAATAACAAAAAATGAAAACAAGGCAATACTTGAATCAGGTATGTGCAGCCTTTGTGGGAGTAAACGGGGATAACGTGATTAAAATTTTCAGTCATATTTCATGCCTGGAGTCCCAGTACTTTGGGAGGCTGAGACAGGTGGATGACCTGAGGCTGGGAGTTCAAGACCAGCCGGATCAACATGGAGAAACCCTGTCTCCTAAAAATACAAAAAATTAGCTGGACATGGTGGCGCATGCCTATACTCCCAGCTACTCAGGACGCTGAGGCAGGAGAATCGCTTGAATCCGGAGGCAGAGGTTGTGGTGAGCCAAGATTTGCCATTGCACTCCAGGCTGGGCAACAAAAGTGAAACTCTGTCTCAAAAATAATAATAATAATAATAAATTATTAGCAAATAATAGATATTTCTTTTATTTATTTACTTTTGTTGTTGTTGTTGTTCAGGGTCTCACTCTGTTGCCCAGGCTTTAGTGCAGTGGTGCGATCTCGACTCACTGTGCAGCCTCTGTTTCCCAGGCTCACACAATTCTCCAGCCTCAGCCTCCTGTGTAGCTGGGACTACAGGTTCGAACCACCAATGCATGGCTAATTTTTCATAGTTTTTGTAGAGACTGGGTCCCACCCAGGCTGATCTCAGACTCCTGAGCTCAAAGTAATCCACCTGACTCAGCCTCCCAAAGAGCTGGGATTACAGGCATGAGCCACTGCACCCAGCCATAAATGATAGATATTTCTTATGCCCTTGCTATGCAAAATTAAAAATTCATAACCTTCTATCAGTTCCTTTTTTTTTTTTCTTTTCACATCTTGGTCTTTAAAATAAAATTTAAAAAAATAAAACTGTTGCCTTAGTCCTTGAGAGTCAGTGGCTCAAAATTTATTCCTTTTATCTTTACATAAACTTACTGCCAGTGAAGAAACTGAATTCAGACTTCTTAGATGTTATTTTGGTCTTCATTTAAACTATGTCAATATAAATAATAGAAATCATAGTATCCTCCAGAAAACAGGTTATCTTCATTTCATTCTACAAATGGTTGACCATAAGATAGTTCTAGAATTTTTGTTGTTGTTGTTGTTAAGAAATTCTGCACTGCTTTCAGTGTGTTGGTCATTAATATTTTCTTAAATATCCACAGAATTTTTTTTTTTTTTTTTGAGACGGAGTTTCGCTCTTGTTACCCAGGCTGGAGTGCAATGGCGCGATCTCGGCTCACCGCAACCTCCGCCTCCTGGGTTCAGGCAATTCTCCTGCCTCAGCCTCCTGAGTAGCTGGGATTACAGGCACGCGCCACCATGCCCAGCTAATGTTTTGTAGTTTTAGTAGAGACGGGGTTTCACCATGTTGACCAGGATGGTCTCGATCTCTTGACCTCGTGATCCACCCGCCTCGGCCTCCCAAAGTGCTGGGATTACAGGCTTGAGCCACCGCGCCCAGCCAATATCCACAGAATATTAATAGATAAAACTAATTTTTAAAAATAGTCCTAGCCCTCAGGAAACTGACATGGTATGTAGATTTGGACCAGACCTAAAAAAATAACTTCAGTTAACTATTATTGTAATTTAGGAACCAAAAGTAACTTATTTATAGCAAAAACTTTGAATTGCCAGAATTTTTCCAGATTTTAGCAGAGCAGAGTAAATTAATATCTGATAGCATGTTTTCTTTCCATTTTCCATAAATAAAAGCCTTAAATCAAGCCTTTTTTTCCAGAGGGTAATGTATCAGGGCTACAAATAAATCCATTTAGCCTGATAAAGATATTCTTAACAGTAGCCAGAGTCATCTTGGACCGTAGCATCTTAAACACAGATTCTAAGAAATGTTTAGAAACCATAAAGAACAAAATAGTTATGTCTTCATCTGTTGAAGGAATTCTAATTTGCACATGAATAAGACACACAGCCCCTTTGACTAACCTGATGAAGATAAATCAGTGTCCTGAGTCAAGGTGAAGTTAAGATAGGAAAAAATGCAAATTTGATATTGGGGCCATGGCAGGAGAATCATTTGAACCGGGGAGATGGAGGTTGCAGTGAGCCAAGATTGTGAGCAAGACTCTGTCTCAAAAAAAAAAAATAAAGATATTGGGGCCATGGGAGGAATGTGATAAACCGTATGGTGGAGGGGAAATGCCATTATGTGCAAGAACAAATGTAGAATGCAAAATTGCTCTGGGTGTTGATAAAAGGCAATTATAGTAAAAGCCTTTCTAAGTAAAAATGTCCATTGTAAAATGTGGCGGCCACATAGTCTAGTGGTTAGGAATACAAGCTCTAGAATCACACTAGATTTGAATCCTGGTTCTACCACTAACTAGACATGCGACACTGGCAAGTTATATAATCTATCTGAGTTTTGACTTCTTTTCCACTAAAATAAGGAAATCTATAAAAATATATCTCGACCAAGGTGGTTGGATCATGAGGTTAGGAGTTCGAGCCCAGCCTGGCCAACATGGTGAAACCTCACCTCTACTAAAAATACAAAAAATAGCTGGGTATGGTGGCAGGCACCTGTAATCCCTGCTATTCGGGAGGCTGAGGCAGGAGAATAATTTGAACCCAGAAGGCGGAGGTTGCAGTAAGCCGAGGTCATAGTATTGCACTCCAGCCTGGGCCACAGGGCAAGTCTCAAAAAAAAAAAAAAAAAAAAAAAAAAAAAAAAAAAAAAAAAAATATTTATTTTTTTTTATTTTTTTTTATATATAAAAAAAAAAAAAAAAAAAAAAAAAAAAACCATACATACGTATATATATATTTATATATTTATTTTTATTTATATGTTTATATATATTTATATATATGTTTATATATATATATAAAATGAGGATGTTAATACAGTGCTCATCTCTAGGACTGTGGTAGTGTTTACATGAGTTAGTTCTTGTGAAGTACACAGAATAAGACAAGGCATGCAGAAAACACGTGACTCACTCGTCTCCAAGTCTTTGCCTAAATGGCACCTTCCGTGAGGCCCTCCTTGATGGCCCTAATGAGTTGGCAATCCCATGCTTTCTGTCCTCTTCTGCCAGCTTATTTGCTTTCCCATTGTAGAAAGGGGGAAATATTAATCGTGCCCAGAACAGTGTCTAACACTTAGTGGGTACTCAATAAATAATATAAGCAGGAAAATCAAAGTGCAGCAAGGCTGGCAATGGCAAAGGAATGAGATTTAAGGAATAGAGACCTACAAGCAAATAGCATCATTAGGTATAGATCATCTTTGTCATTTAATCCTCTCAGCAATCAAGATAAATGAGTTATATAAAGAGAAGATTATTCATGCTGCCCTAGGTAGACCACTATTGCCCATGCTTATTCTCAACAGAAATCAGTAATTATTCTAATTCCTTTTGTCTTACAGGCTGGAGATATAATAACAGAGCTGGAATCTGTAGATGATGACTGGATGAGTGGAGAACTGATGGGAAAATCTGGAATATTTCCCAAAAATTACATACAGTTTCTGCAAGTCAGCTAGAGGAGAAGCTTGACTGTGTTCCTTGGCACAAGAACTCACTTGAAGTATCACCTTGACTATCAGATATGTTTTTGCACTATTTTTTTAACTGAAAAAGAAATATCTAAGCTGTACATAGTACACTAGAATTTTCTGAAAGCAGAAAACTTCTAGATTTTGTAGTTAGCTTTCATTACAGTAGAAACATGCACATGGAAACCCATGAGCTAGGATTCTACCAAGGAAAACATCTAGCGGGATTAGCAAGGCAAAGGGAAAGCCTCTGGTGGCATGGCAGCATGGGGAGGCTCACACGCAGAAGTTGCGCGTGGACATCTATTTTATTCAGCACAAGTGAATTAACCATGCTTCTTCATTTTTTTACTTTAGTTTAAAAAGAGGACATTTGATATTCTACATGCTTAGACATGGACATGATTAGTAATCTAAATTTCATTTTTGATATTCGAATTAATTCTTACAGCTTGAGGATGTCAGCCTTATTACCAGAGCAAATCCTTTTTTCAGGCAGGATAGTTTACTGACTAGTTGGATCATTTGTAAGCACATTGCAAAATCAACCCGTGCCCACCAAACAATCCTTATGTTACCAAGTGATCCCATTTGTCCAAGGATTTGAAGGGGGTCAAAATTGGATGTATCTTACTTAGTCTAAAGAATCACAACCATCCTTGAAATGCCTTGCTAATACAACTAATCCTTCCATACACGTGCCATACTTATTTCTTTCCTCAGTGTATACTTTATGTTAACAAGGTTATTACAAAGCACATTTTCTGAATCTGCAATCATTCCTTTGACAATTACTGGACCCAAAGGAAAATTCATTTTCTTTGCATTATTCCAGTAATACATAAAAACTGTGTCTTGTTATCATAGTACATTATGAATCACATATAAAATCTTAGAATACAGAACGACTGTTCAGATGGAAAGTAGTGCCAAACCTCCACAGCTCATTTCTTTGTAATATAATCAGAATGAAAAATAATTTAAGAAGACAGAAGGCTGGTACTTTTTTTGTTTTATTTTTTCCCTAGCTCATTCCTGCACAATTATTAGAGTAAATGAAAAACCACTTTCCTGCTTTCCATTCTTATAAATTCTAAGCTTAAGATAAAGAAGTGGCTCTTTACATTACTCAATCAATTACAGTTTATGGGCTAGAGTCAAATAGGTTGAAGACAATCTTCCAAACAGATCAATGGAATCGAATTTCATTGGAAATGTAAAACACTTTCCCAACAATGTTCATGACTTTCTTCTATTTTTGAGAAGAGTTTCATATGCTGGACCACGTTTTAGCTTTTATTGCTTTTTTTCCCATTGTCCAAAAAGTTAGGCAACCAATGGCTACACTTTTACATGAATACCACCTGGAGTTATGCAAGGAAGGTAGTATTTACTTTGTCTTTGACTGAAGTTCTCTCCCCATTCTATGGGTACATATTATTTTGGACTTTGGAGACTTATAACATGTTTTGATAAAGAAGAGAGTATAAAGAAAATTCTTGTCAAATTTCACGCAAAAGTAATTTCATGAGAAGTCAGTGATTTAAAGCATTATCCAAATTCTTATTTGCAGCCAACTGTACAATAGCAAGAAGGGTATGGTATGGGACATGAGGTATATATCTTTGCCTTTATAACTTTAACATCTTATATTGAAGATTTTGAAAGCCTATCTTTATTAGAGGAAAATCTCCATCTTAAATTTTGGCCTTCTGTCACCAGAATGATAAGTGCAATAGTTTTAAATCTACTTGACACTCTAATAAACTGAACTGAACTTTCAAAGTCCCTTTCTCATATTAGACTGAGTTTTTTGAGAATGGAGGTGGTATCTTTTTTTTTTTTGAGACAGGATTTCATTCCCTTTGACCAGGCTGGAGTGCAATGCAATCTTGGCTCACTGCCGCAACCTCCACCTCCTGGGCTCAAGTGATTCTCCTGCCACAGCCTCCCAAGTAGCTATGACTACAGGCACAGACTGCCACACTCAGCTAATTTTTGTACACATACATTTTTCTTTTTGTAGATACAAGGTTTTACCATGTTGCCAGACTGGTCTCAATCTCCTAGGCTCAAGCAATCTGCCTGCCTTGGCCTCCCAAAATGCTGGGATTACTGCACCTGGCCTGTGATATCTTATTTATCTTTGTATGTCTAGTCCTTTGTACTATTCAGGCTCAATAAAGTTGGTTGGTGGGTTGGGTCAGTTGGTTGGTTGGCCAGAGTTGGTGGGTGGCTGGGTGGGTGGATGGATGGATGGATGGGTGGATGGGTGGATGGAGTATGGATGGATGACTTTCACATACAGCAATACCATCTTAGATTCACTCAGTATCTTTCCTCCTTTTTTTTTTTTTTTTTTTTTTTGAGATGAAGTCTCACTCTTGCCCCCAAGGCTGGAATGCAATGGTGCGAACTCCGCTCACTGCAACTTCTGCCTCCCAGGTTCAAGCAGTTATCCTGAGTCAGCCTCTGAGTAGCTGGGATTACAGGCTCCTGCCAGCAAGCCCAGCTAATTTTTGCATTTTTAGTAGAGACAGGGTTTCACCATGTTGGCCAGATTGGTCTTGAACTCCTGACCTTGTGATCCACCTGCCTTGGCCTCCCAAAGTGCTGGGATTACAGATGTGAGCCACCATGCCCTGCCTTCTTGTTAATTTTTTATAGAAATCTATACTGAAACAAAATTCACAGCTTTATGTTATTCACTCTTATGTTCTATTTCATGCATACCATTTATTACCCACTCACTGACACGAAGCAAGAAGGTAACATATGGGCTTTCATAGTTACTTTCTTATTCTGTATATTGATTGAATTCAAGGCAAGACTGACCATGTTTAAGGAGAAACATAATTTTTATATTCAGTGAATTTTATGGGGGAGAAATAGGAATGCATTCTGTTTCCTTTCAGGAATTTTAGGTTAAAATTTGATCTTGTTCATCTAAGCCTCTTCAAACTAGAATCTCTTCATCCTTTTTCATTGGTAAGTTAAACATAGAGAAGTCTTTCCTAGCAAGCAGACTCAGGTGAAAAAAAAAAAAAAACTAGAGAAGCCATTTAATATATTATTCTTATCCTTTGAACACTAAAAGACAGCATTTTTCTTTAAAAGATGCCCTTGCTTACATGGCTGGAAGGGTAATGGAATATACCTGTCAATGTGCTCATAGAAATTACAGGTCTTGAGTACAGTCTATAATATTCAGAATGAAAGTGCGTTTATCAGAATTTATTATTAGAACTGGCATTTGGAAAAAAAATTATTTTTCTCTAGGGTTGTAAATCAGTACTCCTAACAATCATTGCTTAGTTTTGACTCAGTTTTTTAAGCTTACTTAAATATACCTAGAGAAACTAACGATGAATATATTGACTATGAGGTGATATAGTCACTTTGGTATAATTATTAATGGTTTTTTTAATGTCAAATGCACATGAGCCATATGATTCAATGCCATTTTATGAATTCTTCACAGTGATTTTTTTTTTTTTTTTTTTTTTTTA
>NW_016108141.1:228432-243622 GCF_001604975.1 Cebus imitator
GATCTTGGCCCACTGCAGCCTTAGACTCCTGGGCTCAAGTGATCCTCCCACCTCAGCCTCCCAAGTAACTGGGACTACAGGCATGTGCCACCATATCTGGCTAATTTTTTATTTTATTTTATTTTATTTTATTTTAATTTTTGAGACGGAGTCTTACTCTTGCCCAGGCTAAAGTGCAGCAGTGCTACCTGGGCTCACTATGACCTGCCTCCCAGGTTCAAGTGATCCTCCTGTCTTAGCTTCCTGAGTAGCTGGCATAACAGGCCCGCACCACCATGCCCGGCTAATCTTTTTGTATTTTTAGTAGAGACCAGGTTCACCATGTTGGCCAGACTGATCTCAAACTCTGGACGTCAAGTGATCCACCTGCCTTGGCCTCCCAGAGTGCTGAGATTACAGGCGTGAGCCACTGCGTCTGGCGTAATTTTTTGTTTTTTGTAAAGACAGGGCTTACCATGTTGCCCAGTGTGGTGTTAATCTCCTGGGCTCAAGCAGTCTTCTCACCTCAGCCTCTCAAAGTTCTGGGTTTGCAGGCATGAGCCACCTCGCCCAGCCAGCAGTGAATTTTTTTCAGAATTGATGTGAAGTCATTTTCTAACCTCTGCCTTTTTACTTCACTGTAATTATAGAAGGAAAAAAATGCAAAGCCTGATTCAGAACACCACCACCATCTAGGGGCCTCTCTCTTAATTGCGAGCTCATCCTGTTATACCACGGAAGAGTGACCTTGGAGACCAGAGCTCAGCTTGTAGAGGTTAAATGATTTGCCTAAGGTCACAGTTACTTGCAGAGCCTAAAGTAAAACCTGTCTCTGCAGATTTCCAGTCCAGTTCTTTTCCATTTATTATGGCAAAGTGATACATTTCTCTTTAGCAGTCAAACAAGAAGAATTGATATGTTTCATTGGCCTGTAACGTTTGCAGCCTCTTGTACAATACTTAACGATTAGAAAGAATTACACAGACTGTATGAAAAAGCCTTGAAGTTTTATCCTTCAGGAAGAAAAATCCTGTCAGCTTCTCAGATTTATGTGGACAGTTTATATTGATGTTACCTAGAAACTGAAATATGAATGGATCCACTAATGGGATTTCCTTTTACTCTTTAATAGAGAATATCCGAATACCTAGAACATCAGATCTTGTACAGCTGTATCTTGTAGGGCTGTGCTCTTGGTAACAGTAGAGCAATCATAAATCTAAAGTTTCTTTAAAATATAACACAAAATGGAGCAATGTCCCAGCCGCCATGAGGAAAGCCACTGCCAAGAAAGACTGAGTCCCCCGTCCCTGCCCTCTCCCTGAAATAACGAACAGCTTGACCCCCTTAAAAAATATATATATGTGTGTATATATAAAAACACAAAACAGTGTTATTAGTATTTTGTAGTATAATAGATTAAAGCACTGTTAAGCTAACAGATTTATGTTTCAGAGTCCGGGACATATTCTGATTTTTTTTTTTTTTTTTTTGAGACAGAGTTTCACTGTCACCAGGCTGGAGTGCAGTGGTGTGATATCAGCTCACTGCAACCCCCACCTCCTGGGTTCAAGTGATTCTCCTGCCTCAGCCTCCCAAGAAGTTGGGACTACAGATGTACACCACCATGCCTGGCTAATTTTTCTATTTTTAGTAGAGATAGGGTTTCACCATGTTGGCCAGTGTGGTCTCTATCTCTTGACCTCGTGATCTGCCTGCCTCAGCCTTCCAAAGTGCTGCGATTACAGGCGTAAGCCACTGCACCAGGCCCACATTCTGATTTTTTTAAAGGAATTCTAATTATATGTATACCATGGATTATTTATCTTCAAGTACCATAAATTAGGCAATAATTAAATGAAATTTTTTTAGGAGAAGTAATGTTTTAAATTCATTATTCAATCATGAATATTACCTACTGGTTGTCTGTGTTTCACAGAAATTGACTGACAATACCAAATTATTGGCCTCTGGCCAAGCGCGATGACTCATGCCTGTAATCCCAGCACTTTGGGAAGCCATGACCAGTGGATCACCTGAGGTCAGGAATTCCAGACCAGCTTGGCCAACATGGTAAAACCCTATCTCTGCTAAAAATACAAAAATTAGCCGGGCTATGGTGGCACACGCCTGTAATCCTAGGTGGGAGAATTGCTGGAATCTTTGAGGCGGAGGCTGCAGTAAGCTGAAATCGTGCCACTGCACTCCAGCCTAGGCAACAGAGTGAGACCCTGTCTCGAAAGAAAAATACTTAAAAGGAACAGCTACATTTATTTCTCATCATGTAGAAGTACTTTATTGGATAGAGCCCTGACTCACGGATCACTGAGCCCACCACATTATCCTCTGGGCCCCCAAGAGGCTAGCAGCTAAAGAGCCTCAGCATTAGGCTGTCCCTCTGGTATGGACCAGAGATCACTCTATACTAGGGCAACAGTGGCATCTTGTTTCTAGACATGAAAACGTCAGAGCTATTAAAAGATGAACGTACAGTGACAAAACAGTTATCTTGTTTCATCTGTATATGCAGATGAAAGATAACAAAACAGTTATCTTGTTTCATCTGTATATGAGCTCTAAGGTCAGTGAATTTGGGATGCAAACAGAGGCCTGTATCTTTGCTGGTCAGAGAGGCTTGATTGAGCTATGAGAAGGCCCATATGCCCACTGCAGTCATGGGACTGGGGAAAAGGTTGGAAAGCAACAGACAGGTCAGGAGTTTGAGACCAGCCTGGCCAACATGATGAACCCCGTCCCTACTAAAAATATAAAAATTATCCGGGCATGGTGGCAGGTGCCTGAAATCCCAGCTACTTGGGAGGTTGAGGCAGGGGAATCACTTGAACCTGGGAGAAGGAGGTTGCAGTGAGCTGAGATCATGCACTCTAGCCTGAGCGACAACAAAACTCCGTCTCAAAAAAAAAAAGGAAAGCAACAAAAAAACAGGGCGTTCCAATACTGTGTATCTGTAAAACTGCCTAAGGGTGCAACAGTTGCCCCTCTGCAGGTTTGTCAAGTTGCTCCTGCTGGATAGGGATGGATAGCCTCTATATCACATTTTAGTTGATGGACGTAGGAACAGACCATTTTATTGAAGAGACTGGGGGTGATGTTGACACTATACTGTGCAAGAGGCTGAGGATTCTCATGCTCAGAGAAAAGGAGAATCAAGGATCACATTCCCCAGTAGGGCTGCTGAGCAGAGCCCCGTACCCTGATGGTCCCCACAAAGCCAGCAGCCACATCACTCAAGCTGGTGCCCATGAAGAAAGTGAGATTTTCTTCTTCAGGATTTGATAATGGAGACCATTCCCTCAGGCCATAGACAGTAATAATACTGACCATGGGACCAAGTGCAGTGGCTCACACTTGTAATCCCAGTACTTGGGGAGACCAAGGCAGGTGGATCACTTGAGCCCAGGAGTTTGAGACCAGCCTGGACAACATGGTGAAACCTCATCTCTACAAAAAATATAAAAATTAGCTGGGCATGGTAGTGCATGCCTGTAGTCCCAGCTACTCAGAAGGCTAAGATGAGAGATGGCTTGAGCCCAGGAGGTGGAGGTTGCAGTGATGACACCACTGCACTGCAGCCTGGACAAGTTAGTGGAAACTCTTTTTTTTTTGAGACAGAATTTTGCTTTTGTTGCCCAGGCTGGAGTGCAATGGCGCCATCTTGGCTCACCACAACCTCTGCCTCCTGGGTTCAAGCGATTCTCCTGCCTCAGCCTCCTGAGTAGCTGGAATTACAGGCATGCACCACCACACCCGGCTAATTTTGTATTTTTAGTAGAGATGGGGGTTTCACCATGTTGGTCAGGCTGGTCTCAAACTCCCTACCTCAGGTGATCCACTCACCTCGGCCTCCCAAATTGCTGGGATTACAGGCATGAGCCACCATGCGCAGCCCTGCAAAATTCTGTCTCAAAACATAATAATAGATAAATAATATAATAATACTGGCCAGGAATGGTGGCTCATGCCTATAATCCCAGCACTTTGGGAGGCGGGTGTATCACTTGAGGTCAGGAGTTTAAGACCAGCCTGGTCAACATGGTAAAACGCCATCTCTACTAAAAATACAAAAATAAAATTAGCTGGATGTGGTGGCACACACCTGCAATTCCAGCCACTTGGGAGACTGAGGCAGGAGTATTGCTCAAACCCAGAAGGCAAAGGTTGCAGTGAGTCAAGATTGTGCCACTATACTCCAGACTAGGCAACATGGCAAGAGTCTGTCAAAATAATAATAATAATACCATGACCATTGGAATATTGAACAACGTGATCAGATCTGGCCACATAATTCCTGGAGGTGAAGGCCAGGCTACTGTGCAGAGCCCCATACATGGAGCCCAGATCCTGAATACCATGGTAGCCAGGAACCTTGTCATGAGGCAGCACGGGGTGCAGAGTGGGGAGGAAGAGGTGTATTTAGGTTTGGTTTCAGGCCTGAGTAGGTGTGAAGGGGTGAGTTCAATGTGTGGAAAGCGTACCTCAGAGTGGGACAGAGAGACACCAGAATGCAGCAGGTGTAGCCAAAGCTGGCTAGTCCCTTTTAAAAACTGAGTCACAATTTACATAAAATGTGTAGATACTAAGTAAACAATTGTATGAGTTTTGACAATTATATACAAACCATGGATCAAAATGTAGAACATTTCTGTCACTCTAGAAAGTTTCTTCATACCCTTTTCCAGTTAATCACATCTCCCACTTCCCCTGACAAAGGCAACCACTGTTCTGATTTCTGTCACCATAGATTAGTTTTGCCTTCTTGAATTTTACAAAAATAGACTCATCTAGTATCTACTCTTTTCCTCTTGCTTCTTTCACTCAACGTAATATTTTTGTGATTTGTCCATGTTGCTGTAGCAGTAGTTCATTCCCTTTTACTACGACTGAGTAGTATTTCGGCATAGGAATACACCACAATTTGTTTATCCATTCCCCGTTGGCTTTTTTCCAGTTATTATCTACTATGAATAAAACTGGTACGGATATTTCTAAACAAGGCTTTTGTGGACATAGTATTTTATTTCTCTTGGATAAATACCTAGGAGTAAGCTGTTAGCTCATAGAATAGGTATATGTTTAATTTTATAAGAAACTGCCTATTTTCCAAAGTGGTTTGACCATTTCACACTCCACTAGCAATGTTTGAGAGTTCCATTTGCTCCCTGTCTTTTACCAGCATTTGGTTTTATTAGCCTATTGGTATTGTCAGTTTCATAGACATTTTCTTTTGACACAAAACAATTACAGTATCACAGGCTGGGCACAGTGGCTTACATCTTTAATCCCAGCAGTTTGGGGGACTGAGGCAGGTGGATCACTTAAGGTCAGGAGTTTGTGACCAGACTGACCAACATGGTGAAACCCTGTCTCTACTACAAATACAAAAATTAGCCGGGCATGGTGGCACATGCCTGTAATCCCAGCTACTTGGGAAGCTGAGGTAGGAGAATCACTTGAACCGTGGAGGCAGAGGTTGCTGTGAGCCAAGACTGCACCACTGCACTCCAGCCTGGGCAACAGAGCAAGACTCCGTTTCAAAAAAATTAAAATGGCTGGGGCGGTGGCTCACCCCTGTAATACCAGCACTTTGGGAAGCCAAGGCAGGCAGATCACTTGATGTCAGGAGTTCAAGACGAGCCTGGCCAACATACAGTGAAATCCCATCTCTACTAAAAAAATACAAAAATTAAAACAAAAAAAAATACAAAAATTAGCTGGACATGGTGGCACATACCGGTAGTCCCAACTACCTGGGAAGCTGAAGAAGAAGAATCGCTTGAACCCGGGAGGCAGAGGTTGCAGAGAGCTAAGATGGCGCCACTGAACTCTAGCCTAAGCTACAGAGTGAGACTCCATCTCTTAAAAACAAAACATAATAATAATAATAATAAACAATTATGGTATCACAAATAGATTTCTAGGAGCAGACCCCTGCAATAATTTTTCTACCTTGAATTCTTTTTTTTTTTTTTTTTTTTTTTTTTCCTGAGACAGAGTTTCACCCTTGTTGCCCAGGCTGGAGTGCAGTGGCACAATTTCGACTCAATGCACTCTGCCTCCTGGGTTCCAGTGATTCTTGTGCCTCAGTCTCCCAAGTAGCTAGGATTAGAAAACCTGCCACCACACCCAGCTAATTTTTTGTATTTTTATTTTTATTTTTGAGATAGAGTTTTGCTCTTATCTACCCAGGCTGGAGTGCAATGGTACGATTTTGGCTCACTACAACCTCTGCCTCCTGGGTTCAAGCAATTCTACTGCCTTAGCCTCACAAGTAGCTGGTATTACAGACCCCTGCCACCATGCCCAGCTAATTTTTATATTTTTAGTAGAGACAGGGTTTCACCATGTTGGCCAGGCTGATCTCGAACTCCTGGCCTCAGGTGATCTACCTACCTCGGCCTCCCAGAGTGCTGGGATACGTGTGTGAGCCCCTGCACTCAGCCCTGCCTTGACTTCTTAAATGATCTTAACAAATGGAAGCTCATTACCCTTCATAGCTGTCACACTTGCATTGCCAGTCACAGCATTACGTCAGAGAATTATGACTCATTAAATTGGTACAACTGTATATTTAAAGATATTAAAGATTATTACTAAAATTTGGAGCTGTGTTTAATAGGATTGTGGTTATATTTCTAAGGAATCATCTTTGAAATATTTGCTCAAATATTTACATTTGATACATTAAATTTGCTTCAAATAATTGGGGAGGAGAAATTGTCAGGAACTGTGCAGTGTTTGACATTTTACCCAATTTATAAGCTAAAAAAGTTAGCCTGTCATGGTTTCATGGATGTTAGTAGAAGACATGAGACTCCTGGGCCAGGAACAAAAGACTTTATTACTCACAGCAAAAGTGAGAACCAGTGTTTCATGTTCTTAAGTGTCAGTTTCCCATACCTCCCAAATCCCAAGCAGGAGATGCAAAGGGCCCATTATGCAGCCAGTTGTGTGACAGGAGAGGAACACTAAGATCTGCCACTTTTATAGCAAGTGGACGCAAGTTTCCTTTTTTTCCTAGGGGAGACGTTACCTCATCCCTCAAGGTTGCTCACAAGGGTGCAAACACAGCCCTGAGAAGTGGCCAAGGTGAAGAACAGTCAAGGTATTGTATTCTTGGCATAATCAGCAAGAATGTGCAGAGACACTTGGGGTCTACAGCACATTGCCTCTGTCACTGTTCACTCCTCAGCCTGACACATTCTTGGCCAAACTTAAATTTTGTACACAAGCATGCTACTCTAGCAACCACTTCAATTAATCTAACCAACAGAAGTCAGAACCAAATCCACTCAATTTGTCTCATATGATGTTTAATTAAGGCTATTATCAAGACTCAAAGCAGCAGAGGAGGCCAACCTGCAGTATTGATCTCAGTCATATTCTCCAGTGTCGCAGACAGCTCACTACGAATAAATCCCTGGGAGTACCAGTAGGTCTGATTTTAGGCAGCCATGAGGTATTCTAGGGCCAGGGTATTTTATTCATTAAGACCTGCACAGAGAGTTTAAACTGATTTGTTAATCTCTGGTGTCATTGCAATAATTAGACAATAGATGGGCCAGAAAATGACCCCTGTTCTTAATGGGGAGACATCTCATGACCCATTTTTCTCCTACATACAAAAATATAACTCCAAAGGACACAAGTCGCTCTAGTTCAGGACTCGTTGCTAAACCTGATTTGTATCATCACATTGGTTAAGTCACAGGGGCAGTGTCACCAAATAGCTGCAGCCACAGTTGCCATATATGGTATTATCTAAGACCACTCAGACATCAAAAGCATATGATCAGTCAGGTTGAACCAAGGTTTTGTTGGTCCTGATGTCTGTATACAATTGAATTTGGGTGTTGTTGATGGTTTCAGGCACAGCAAAACTGAGGATGGACCATGTCTAAAAGAAATTTCCTGTTTTCATAACACATTTCATAGTGGTTTGTACAAACCCGGCAGCAGGTCAGGCCACTTGATTCAGGTAGTGGTTTTGAATCAAGGGCAAAGTTTTGCCCCCCCCAGGGGACATTTGGCAATGTCTGAACCATTTTTATTTGTCACACTAGAGGAAAGGTGCTACTGGCATCTAGTGGGTAGAGGCCAGCATTAACTGCTAAATGAATTATCTGGCCTAAAATATCAATAGTGCCACGGTTGGAAAAACTGACCCAGGGAACAAACTGTGCATTAATTGTTCCCCTTCTAGCTAGGCACGGTGGCTCACACCTGTAATCCCAGCACTCTGGGAGGCCAAGGCAGAAGGATCCCTTGAGCCAGGAGTTTTAAGATCAGCATGGGAAATATAGTGAGACCGTATCTCTACAAAAAAAATAAAATATTAGCGAGGCATAGTGGCACGTGCCAGTAGTCCCAGTTACTTAGGAGGGTGAGGTGGGAAGGTCACTTGAGCTCAGGAGGTCAAGGCTGCAGTGAGCCATGATAGCACCATGGCACTCCAGCCTGGTCGACAGAGTGAGACCCTGTCTTTACTCTTTAGTGTGGTCTAAGGCGTTTTCTTCCCAGATGCCAGGATTGTTGCCTTTCCTCCACTGACACAAAATTAATACCTATAACAAAATTTTCTTCAATCATCCCTTCTTTCACCCAGACCTTTTGTCCTGATTACTACCCAGAAGACAGTGAAATGGAGATAATCCATCTCTGGGATTCTGGAACTGTCATATTCTGTGACCCAAATACCTTAGTCAGGTATGTGGAACAGGAGGAGGTGAGGATGATACAGTCAGTAACCTCTTTAATGCTCAACAATGCAGTTATCTGCAGATGGTAAGGAGTGTGAAATATTCATCAAATAATCTCACTTTTGGCTCACTGCTGAGTGGCGTTTGTGACAAAAGGTGCCCCACTGTCAGACTGCAAATAGTTTGGAAGACTAAGAATATATGACACATTAGTTTCAAGAGCTGCAATTGTGTGGTCAGTCAGTTGATCAGACTAGAACAGCACCTTCATAGCCTAAGAATGTCTCAGCAGCAGTGAGACGCCCCCCATGAGTCGCCCTAAGAGGAGACCAAAGGTCCAGTGTACTCAATCAGTTAGGAACAAGTGGGCCCATGTCCTGTGTAATATGGGGGTGTGTGTGTGTGTGTGTGTGTGTGTGTGTGTGTGTGTGTGTGTGTGTGTGTATTTTTTTTCCTAGACTGCTCAGCAGGAGCAATATGGTCTTATTTACCTCCAGACAAATGGGCTAACTTTAGGAGGGGTCACCAAGATTGGCATGCCTGAGAAAGAGTTCTTTACTGGGTGCCTAGTCTGCCATCATGGATGTGTTGCCATTGTGAGAACAATCCAGGTGGTGCTGACTTCATCAGCAGCTGGATTCCACTAGCTGTAATCAAGAGAACTGGCCCTTACCCATAGTCACCTACATGAGTGACCCAGATGTTCTGGTTGGCAGCTACAGTTTATTTTCATAGTTTATAGCCTTAAAAGGGATGTCTTTAGTCTGCCTTTCAAGTGGCAGACCAGATGTCTAGGTCATTGGTAACAGCCCAAGTCAGCAAAAACAGTGTGGTGGCTTACAAATGTAATCTCAACTTTGGGAGGTTGAGGCAGGAGGATCACTTGAGTCTAGGAGTTCAAGACCAGCCTGGGCAACATAGGGAGACCCCCATCTCTACAAACATTTTAAAAAGTAGGGCATGGTGACTCACACCTGTAGCCCCAGCTACAGATCCACCAGTGAGAAAAAATGGAATTTTTTTTTTTGAGATGGGGGGGTAACATTTCATTAAGGCTTAATCAGTGACTCCCATTATAAAATCAGTTGCAAATTTTCATCTGTGAATGATTTGTAATGAGATTTAATGTATTTCCTTTTTTTTTGGAGACTGAGTCTCTGTCACCCAGGCTGGAGTGCAGTGGCGCAATCTCGGCTCTCTGCAACCTCTGCCCACTGCAACCTCCGCCTCGCAGATTCAACTGATTCTCCTGCCTCAGCTTCCCAAGTAGCTGGTATTACAGGTGCATGCCATCACACCCAACTAATTTTTGTATTTTTAGTAGAGGCAGGATTTCACCATGTTGGCCAGGCTAGTCTTGAACTTCTGACCTCAAGTAATCCACCCACCTCGGCCTCCCAAAGTGCTAAATTAAAGATGTGAGCCACAGTGCCTGGCCTGGATTTCATTTTTGAAGATGTCTTTTCACAGGTAACGTGTGGCGCTCGGTATCCCTGCAGTTTGCAGTGTGTACCTCAGTATGAAGTGGTAAGTGCACCACATGTGGTCTCTGTGGCAAATACTCAACTCTACAGTTGTAGTGCAAAAAGCAGCAAGTGAGTCAGGGGCCATGCCTCGTGCCTATAATTCAGCACTTTGGGAGGATCCTTTTGAGTCCAGGAGTTAGGACCAGCCTGAGAAACATAGTGAGACCCTATCTCTATTCAAAAATAGATTTAAAATTTTAAAAAGCAGGAACTGGACAGGCGCAGTGGTTCACGCCTGTAATCCCAGCACTTTGGGAGGCCAAGGTTGGCAGATCACAAGGTCAGGAGATCGAGACCAGCCTGGCTAACACAGTGAAACCCCCATCTCTACTAAAAATGCAAAAAACTAGCCAGGCATGGTGGCACATGCCTGTAGTCCCAGCTACTCGGGAGGCGGAGGCAGGATCGCTTGAACCTGGGAGGCAGAGGTTGCAGTAAGCTGAGATCATGTCACTGCACTCCAGCCTGGGTGGCAGAGTGAGATTCTGTCTCAAAAAAATAAATAAAAAGCAGGAACTGACAATAATTAAAGATAAGTGAGTATGATTATGTTCCAATACAATTTTATTAGTGGATATTTATATTTATTTTGAATTTCATATAATTTTCACAGGCAGTATTTTTTCAAATCTATAAAAATATAAAAATCATTCTCGGCTTGCAGACTATACAAAAATGGAAACTGGCCAGATTTACCATAAGCAGCAATTTGCCAACTCAGCCTGCACTAAGGATTCTATCACATGGATGGTTAGGAATTGTAAGTGTAGCTGCTATAAGATCAGAGGCAAAGAAGTCCCTGATACAGAGAACCAAAGCAAGGAAACAGAATGCTGAAAACTGAAATTTAGGAAAACTTTACCCACAAAAAGAGATGTTTTTTTTTTTTTTTGAGAGAGAGTCTGGTTCTGTCTCTCAGGCTGGAGTGCAGTGGCTCGATCTCAGCTCACTGCAACCTCCTCCTCCCGAGTTCAAGTGATTCTGCCTCAGCCTCCCGAGTAGCTGGGATTACAGGTCCATGCCACCAAGCCCAGCTCATTTTTGTATTTTTAGTAGAGACAGGCTTTCTCCACATTGACCAGCTTGTCTGGAACTCCTGACCTCAAGTGATCTGCCTGGCCTGGCCTCCCAAAGTGCTGGTATTACAAGCCTGAGCCACTGCGCCTGTCCCACAAAAGATTTGAAACTATATATTGAAAGAACAGGCTGGGCACAGTGACTCATGCCTGTAATCCCAACACTTTGGGAGGCCGAGGCTGGTGGATTGCTTGAGCTCAGGAATTGGGAGACCAGCATCAGCAACATGGGAAAACCCTATCTCTACAAAAAATAAAAAAATTAGCTGGGAATGGTGCAGGCAACTGTGGTCTCACCTACTGAGGAGGCTGAGGTGGGAGGATCACTTGAACCTGGGAAGTGGAGGCTGCAGTGAACCAAGCTCGTGCCACTGCGCTCCAGCTGGGTGACAGAGCCAGAACCTATCTCAAAAAAAACCGGCCAGGAATGGTGGCTCACACCTGTAATCCCTCTGGGAGGCCGAGGTGGACAGATTACCTGAGGTCAAGAGTTCAAGACCAGCCTGGCCAACATGGTGAAACCCTGTCTCTACTAAAAATACAAAATTAGTTGGGCATGGTAGTGCACACCTGTAAACCCAGCTACTCAGGAGGGTGAGGCAGGAGAATAACTGGAATCCAGGAGGCGGAGGATGCAGTAAGCCAAGATCACACCACTGCACTCCAGCCTGGCAACAGAGAGAGACTCCATTTCAAAAAAGAAAAACAGCAGAGACTTCAAGGAGGTGAAGGTAAACACTGTGGCCACATAAAGGAAAGTTATTTCAAGCATAGGGAAGGGCAAGTGGAATAGGAGTAAGAGACAAAATCACATGGGATCTTTGAATCATGTAAAACAGACTTTCAGGGTCTGGTGCAGTGGCTCACACCTGTAATCAGGAGGATCACTTGAGATCAGGAGTTCCAGACCAGCCTTGGCAATATAGAAAGACTCCATTTCTACAAGAAATATTTTTAAATTAGCCAGCCATAGTGGCATGCACCTGTAGCCCAGCTACTCAGGAGGCTGAGGCAGGAGGATTGCTTGAGCTCAGGAATGCAAAGCTGCAGTGAGCTGTGATTACATCACTGCACTCCATTCTGGGCAACAGAAAGAGATCCTGTTCACAAAAAATAAAAGACTTCCACAAGAGAGGACTTAGGGAGACAAGGTAGACAGTAAGAATCCAAGTAGTAATGGTGGCTTGTTTCAAATAGCGAAAGGCGGTAATAACTGATTAGACTCCAGATATATATAGTTTGAAACAACTGTGAATAGTCATGAATGACCACAGAGGATTTTGGCCTAAGCAACCAAAAGGGTGGGTACGATTGAGATAGTACCATTTTAGAACATTAAATGCCTGACATCCAAGTGGGGATATCAAGTAAGCCCTTAGACAAAGCTGTATCTCCCAAAGAAAAGTATAGGCTAGAAATATAAAAATCTCCATTAAGCTTTGTGCAGTGGCAGTATCGTAGCCAATGAGGTTTATCCGAGGCGCGATTATTGCTAATTGAAAACTTTTCCAAATACCCCACTGTGATGACTTGCAATATATTCGGCATTGGCAATTTTTGAGTCTCTACAGAGACTGAAAAAATAATCTCCATTAAAACCAAGAACCTAGGGAGAGTATAGAAATGTCTAAGGACCAAGCCCTAGGGCCTTCTAAAACTGATTAAAAGTCTAAGAAATTAGCTAGTAAATGAGTAGCCAGTGATTTCAGAGGAAAAGCTTTGAGTTGAGGTTCTGGAAGATAGTTAAAATCAGGAAGAAATCAATTGTCAACAGTCACTAATAGGATGAGGTGACAGCAAGCAAAAATCACTAATAGAGGTCAAGTAAAAGACTGAAAATGGACCACCAGACTTAGCAACAAAATCATTGCTAATCTTCACAATGAAATTTCTTGGAGTGGTGTGAGGGAAAAGCCTAACTACAGCAAGTTCAAGAAAAATAAAAACTAAAAAATGTGGCTGGGCACCATGGCTCACACCTATACTCCTGGCACTTTGGGAGGCTCAGGCAGGAGGATCCCTTAAGGCTAGGAATTTGGGACCAGTCTGGACATAACAGCCAAGACCCTACAAAGAACTTAAAAACTAGCAGGGTGGGCCGGGCACAGTGTCTCACACCTGTAATCTTAGCAATTTGGGAGGCTGAGGCGGGAGGATCACTTAAGAGCAGGAATTCAAGAGGAGCCTGGCTCACACGGCAAAACCACTAAAACATGCAGAAGTTAGCCAGGCATGGTGGTGGGCACCTATAATCCTAGCTACTGGGGAGGCTGAGACACAAGCATCGTTTGAACCTGGGAGATGGAGGTTGCAGTGAGCCGAAATCACTTTCACTCCAGCCTGGGTGACAAAGCGAGACTGTCTTAAAAAAACGGTGTGGTGGCACAGACCTGTGTTCGAGTTATTCAGGCCTGGGAGAACGGCTTGAGCCCAGCCAGGAGTTTGGGGTTACAGTGATCTATGATCACACCATATATAAAAATATATATTCAAAAACATATATACTCTGAGAGTTTGTTGCCCAGGCTGGAGTGCAATGGCACAACGTCGGCACACAGCCTGGGTTCAAGCGATTTTCCTGCCTCAGCCTTCTGAATAGCTGGGATTATAGGCATGTGCCACCACGCCTGGCTAACTTTGTATTTTTAGTAGAGGTGGGGCTTCTCCACGTTGGTCAGGCTGGTCTCAAACTCCGAACCTCAGATGATCTGCCTGCCTCAGCGACCCAAAGTCCTGGGATTACAGGCGTGAGCTACCACATTTGGCAATTTTTAGACCACCTCACTTTGTAGCCCAGGCTGGAATGGAGTGGTGCACTCTCCACCTCCCAGGTTTAAGTGATTCACATGCATCAGCCTCCCAAGAAACTGGGATTACAGGTACCCACCACCACACCTAATTTTAATTTTTTTAGTGGAGATGGGGTTTCACTATGTTGGCCAGGCTGATCCTGAACTTCTGACCTCAAGCAATCTACCCACCTCAGCCTCCCAAAGTGCTGGGATTAGCGATGTAAGCCACTGTGCCTGGCCTCTAAAATATAATTTATGTGTAAAAAGTTTTTTAAAAAATCAAAAAAATTAAATGATACAGCTATATGAAAAATTCCTTTGAGCTTTGCCATAAAGGGGCTAAGGTGCTCTGGAAGGGTATACTAGTGTTTGTATGGTGATAGGAAGGACAGCGAAAAGGAATTGATAAAGGTGTGAACTGCTGGAGCCATGAGGCTGATTAGGCAAAAAAAAAAAAAAAAAAAAAAAAAAAAAAAAAAAAAAAAAAAAAAAAAAAAAAAAAAAGGCTGTCTTACGTCTTAGCACAATCCATCCAGTGGTATGACAGAAGGCAGTAATGATTAACATATGCATAGGTGGCAGAGTAGAAGTAGTGGAAATTTGTGGGGTTCTTTTCTCATCTGCTTTACAACTTTTTTAGTGACTATAGGAAGCAAGGTTATCAGCTAAGCAAATGAGAAAACTGAAGGCTTAAGAGGCAGAAACTGAATGATCAAGTGACTGGAAGGGGATAGCACTAAATGCCCGCTTATTAACAGCTTTTCTGCCCCTTTTCAGCTTCACGGTAAAGGTGCATAGTAGTACACTTATATCCAATTTGTTCACTTTATAGCTAGTGAGAAGCAGAAGATAGTAAACTCCATACAACAGGTCAGAAAAGTTTACCAGCTATCAAATTTACTAAGAATGTTCAGAAGCAAACCATCACAAATAAGACTTTTTATTTGCCACTATTATAAGTCTGAACTTTAAACAGATTCTTGGACTGGTGGTTCGTATCCATCAGCTCGTTCAACTTTAGCACCTGTCTCATCCCCAGTGGCTTTTCCAGAACTACTGCCTTCACCATGAAGCTCCATGAGTTTTCCCAATTCAAACTT
>NW_016108141.1:243663-249144 GCF_001604975.1 Cebus imitator
AAAAAAAAAAAACCTGTTAGTGATAGTGAAACAATGGTCACCACTACTATGCAAGCGTGACAGGAAGAAAAAGGCGGCCATGATATGGCCCCAACTCCTCTTCCCCCACCTAGAAACAATGTATTTGGCCCCACGGGAATCATGTGATTTCTCACTTACATTCAAACTTGGGCTTCTTCAGCATTTTTACTTTTCTAACGAAGACATCATGGAGAGGATAAATAGATTGGCAAGCCTTTTCTATGTCTTTTCCAATGCTGTCTGGAATCCTGCAAACCAGTAACAGTAAATTTTTTTTTCATCAAGTCCTAGTTCTCAAGATAATAAGGGGATAAGCCATTTCCTTTAAAAGTAGGGAAGCCCTGTAATAAATTTATGCATGTAACACCACCTCATTTAACCTGCATAAATCCTCCTATAAGATAAGCTATTATCTTCCTTTCACACCGAAAGAATAGATGATCTGAATTACACAGCTAGCTAGTGGCAAAGTTAGTAGAGTCTTCTGAGTCCAAGTCTTACGCTTTTTCCGTTACACCCTCTTATTTAACTGTGTATTGCAAGGGAACATCAGAAAACGTTAAGTTTATCACTGGCCATCATCTGGGACCGAAACTTTTTTCATCACTTATTCCCATGCATTATTAATCATGAAAGGTTTTATCTATCTTTGTGTGTCCATGTGTTTGTGTGTGTATGTGTGTGTGTGTATATATATGTATGTTTTCTGGTTTGTGACAGGGTCTCCCTACACTGCCCAGGCTGGCTCAAACAATCCTCCTACCACAACCTCCTGAGTACCTGGGACTCCAGGCACATCCCACTGTACTCAGCTTATTCAGTGTATTTTCCAAGTCGGCAAAAACATTTCCTGCCCTTCAGCTCTACTGTGAGACTGCTTCTTCAAAAAAATTTTTTTTTTAACTATCGCATTTACAGAGTACTAGCAGCTCACTTTAAGTTAGGAGTTCAAGACCAGCCTGGCCAGCGTGGTGAAACCCCATCTCTACTAAAAATAAAAAAAACTAACTGGGCATGGTGGCAGGCCTCTGTATTCCCAGCTACTCAGGGGGCTAAGGCTTGAGAACTGCTTGTACCCGGGAAGTGCTGGTTGAGTCGAGACTGTACCACTGCACTCTAGGCTGGGCAACAGAAAGAGACTGACTCAAATAATAATGATATTTACTGAGTACTTAACACTCTTTCACTTAAAGGGACATAGCTAGAAGGATTCACAGACAAGATTTCAGATCTTTACCTTGTCTCATATGCTTTCCCTCATCTGAGGAATAATCTAGTACTCAAGGTGTGTTGTGTGAGGAAGGAAAGAAACACTTACAATTTATTGACCACTTCTTTCAAGTCATTTGTCTGCACCTCTCGGGTCATGATTTCCATCATCTTCTTCCGGATTTGGCGGACCTGTTGGTGCTGAGCATAAGAGGTCTTCCGTATCTGATTGTTGCGTTTTTTAGTAAAACCAACACAGAACAGACGAAGCAAGTAACCATCGGTAGTCTTGACATCAACATGAGCTTCAATCATTGTCTAGAGGAAAAAAGATACTGTCAGATATAATAGATTTTACGTTATCCATTTATCCCTCAAGTTCTAATTTTGAAAAGCTGGACTGTCAAATGCTCATTATTAAATATATGAAGTATCCTAATTATAAATAACATCTCTAGCTTACAGAATTAACTTTCTTGAACTTACCAACAGTTACCCCCAAATTCTTACCCAATTAAATAACCAAGTCGTCTCAACTGCCCTTTCTCCTTTCTACCTCCATCATTACTACCCACGATCTCAACTGGACCCAAACCCACATCCATTACATATACACATACCCCTTTCAACAGCTCATCCCCATCAAATATAAAACTACACAAGAGGAAAACAGGTTCTGAGAGGATCCATGGTGTTCTATGATATGAACATCTACAATGATGTCATTTTTCAAAAAACTGTTGTGAATAGGTGATTGCTATAACTCTAAATGCACAGTGTGAAAGATTCCTTTATGTTCCAAACCAAAGCCATGCTGATTAAATACCCAATTTCACAGCTAAAATATAATTTAAAACCCCTAATTGTCACAATATTGCCTAAATTGAAAAACCAAAAACCATATTGGGTAGTGATGAAAACTGATTTGCCTTGTTTGCATTTTGTAAATTTTATACCTTTGTATAGGAAAACAAAACAAAACAAAAAAAAGCCTCATCAATAGAATTTACAGCCAAAGGACCTTAACATATTTCTAGAAATGTAACCAGAAAGCTTTAGGGGAACGTCAGGATAAATCTAACGGTATGATCAGTATGCATCATATGGGACCGAAACATTTTGTCCTCATTCATTCCCACATACAAAATATTCCAACTACCCCAGGCACCATGGCTCACGCCTGTAATCTCAGCAGTTTGAGAGGCTGAGGTGGGCGGATCACTTGAAGTCAGGAGTTGAAGACCACCCTGGCCAAGAAGGTGAAACCCCATCTCTACCAAAAATATAAAACTTAGCCAAGTGTGGTGGCAGGTGCCTGTAATCCCAGCTACTCGAGAGGCTGAACCCAGGAGGGGGAGGTTACAGTGAGCAGAGATGGCGCCACTTCACTCCAGCTTGAGTGATAAAGTGAGACTCAGTCTCCCCAAAACACAACACTCCCACAAAATATTCCAACTGGATGGTTAGCCAGACACATCTGAAACATTTTCATTTCATCCTCACAATTCAATAAAATGATATTCTTATCTACACTTTACAGATAAACCGAGGCTTAGAAAACAAGTTACTTGGCAACGCGTGGTGGATCATGCCTATAATCCCAGCACTTTGGGAGCGCAAAGCGAGCAGATCATGAGGTCAGTTCGAGACCATCCTGGTCAACGTGGTGAAACCCCACCTCTACTAAACATACAAAAATTAGTAGAGCATGGCAGTGTATGCCTATAATCCCAGCTACTAGGGAGGCTGAGGCAGGAGATGCACTTGAATCCAGGAGGCAGAGGTTGCAGTGAGCCAAGATCTCACCACTGCACTCCAGTCTGGCCACAGAGCTGGATTCTGTCTCCCAAAAAAAAAGAAAAAAGAAAAAAAGATACTTTCCAAGGAGAACACAATAGGGAAATAGAGCAAAGATTTTTAACCTCACACCACAGGCTCTGCCACAATTATGCTCTATTGCCAGTTAATCCAAATCCACTAAATTCTGAGGTCCAAAAATATCCTGACAGGCAAAACTGCCCACCTGCACCTCGATATTCCTCAAAAAGCCACTAATCTATGCAAGAAAATCTGACTATTATGGTATACCACTATTAAATCTTAGATTTAGCAGGGCGCGGTGGCTCATGCCTGTAATCCCAGCACTTTGGGAGGCTGAGGCAGGTGGATCACCTGAGGTCAGGAGTTCGAGACCAGCCTGGCCAACATGGTGAAGCCCCATCTCTACCAAATATACAAAAATTAATTGGTGGTGGTGGTGCGCACCTGTAATCCCAGCTACTTGGGAGGCTGAGGCAAGAGAATTGCTTGAACCTGGGAAGTGGAGGTCACAGTAAGCCGAGATCCTGCCAGTGCACTCCAGTCTGGGCAACAGAGGGAGACTGTCTCAACAAAACAAACAAAACAACTCAGATTTAAACATTAAGTGAAATATGGTGTGGCAACCTGAGTTAGCACTCAATAATGGCAAGAAAACAAAAATTTAAAATGAACTCTAAACCTCAGTATAGGATATGCTCCTTGCGGTCATCAAACCATGTTATCCTTGGTCAAACACTCATAGCACTACGTACAGACTCTAAGGAACTTTGGGTCTCACCTGCCATTTTTTGACCATGGAGCACATTTTGTCACGGGTAAGATCCATGCCATGGAAGTTAGTCAGGCAGTTTTTGCCCTGAACATCTTCAGTAATTAGCTTGAATTTCCTAAATGCAACTTCATCATTCTGCAAATCGGCAAGACTAACTTCAAACACTCGACCCTTGAGGCCATCAGATGCAATTTTGGTTCCTTGGGTCCTGGTGACTAGCGTCTTTCCAATATTTCTTATATTGAACATAGCGGGTGCTTTCACATCATACCAATCTTTCTTAGAAAATGGATCAACCCTGGATTTTAAGAAAATGCTTAAATTTCGTTGCAGATTATTCTGTGCTTTCTTCATTCTAATGCCACTGTTAATACTATTTCCCATCAATATTTTTAAAAGCTAGCCGCCAATTTGATACTGGAGTAGTTTGTGAGAGGCACATACATAAATCTAGCTCTCCCTACTGTGTTTCACTGCATGCATTAGACTTTGAAAACTTATGCCCACTTCCCACCCTCATCGGTCCTTCCACTACACAAGCACGAGTAACATGCAATCTCATTACTGCTGGTACGTAATGGCCATGTACTGGTAACTAAGATCCCGCATGGCCTCAAAGCTTAGTGGGAGCTCGCAGTTTCCACTGGGACCAAGCAGAGGCGGGACGGACAGGTCCTGAATGGCTAAAAGGGTGCTTTCCTGAACTCCTGCTCTCGCAGTGCCATCAAATACCCGCGGAACTGAAGCAGCCGTGAGCCCACAAAACTAACATTCCAGCCGAGTCGCAGCGGCAAGCCGGCTAAAATGCGACGGGCGCAAGGATCAGGCCTGGGAAAGGCAGCCGACCTGCCGCTACTCAGCACGGAGACCCGCCAGGCCGCATTCCTGGGTTCACCAACCCGCCACGGCCCGCGCAATCCAACTGGAATCCTCGCCATCCGGCCTATGCCGCGACCTAGGACCAGCCCGCCGATTCCAGCAGACCCCCAAAAAGCAAGAGAGCCACAACAGTCGCCACTTACACTTTCTTCTTGGCACCCTTTTTGCCGCCTTTCGTAAGCCGCTTATTCTTGCCAACCGCCATGGTGCTGCTCAGAGAGCCAAAAAGGCGGAAACGGCAGTCGCGCGAGAACTTAGGCGTACGGGGGGGGTGGGGCACGCCGTCTACGTGACCTTTGCCCTCTTATTCTTCCGGCCTCAAGAATACTGCGACAATAGAGAGCGCCACTGCTCCTACTATCGTTGGGAGAGCGTCATCGTGTGTTGGGAGGTCGCGCGGCATGCCGAGGGCTCACTGGAGACTGTACCGTGTGAAGGCGTCTGGTTACCTGTGGTTTCTGTGGCTGTGACGTCAGGAAGTAAGTTTCAGTAAAACTAGACGCCCACTTAACATCCTTCAAAGCTGAACTCACCGTCTAACCCCCACATCTGCTTCTTCCCGAGAGCATTGGCTTTGGAGTCAGTCAGTGGATCTGATTCAAATGCCGGTTTCAGCAGGGCTTTGCTTGTGACCTCTCCATGCTTATTTCCTCTTACGTAAAAGGGGGGTGATAAAACAGTCGGCTAGGCCGGGCGCGGTGGCTCACGCCTGTAATCCTAGCAATTTGGGAGGCCGAGGTGAGTGGATCACCTGAGGTCAGGGGTTCAAGACCAGCCTG
>NW_016108141.1:249964-251075 GCF_001604975.1 Cebus imitator
AAAAAAAAAAGAAGAAGTGAAATCTCCAAATTGTTCCATTTTTGCAACTAATCCAACCCTCCCTCCCCCCCACACACACAATCCTTTTTTAACTGTAGGGGTTAACAGAACACATTCTGGCAAGATGTGGCTGGCTAGCTGAAGCGTGCAGCCCTTGGAAAGCATCTGGCCCATAAAGTCTTGGTACTCCGCCAGGGGTGTGTTGAGTTCCCTTCTCTAACTTCCCCTCTGGCAGAAAACCCTGTGTCCAAGCCATAAACCAGCCCTCACTCACAAGGCCCCCAGCAGGCTTTTAAGCTTACAATCCCTTCCAGTCCTGCTAGTCTCCATCCCCTAACTCCAACTACACCCACTCCCTAAAACAACCTTCCTAAACCTCTACAGAGGCCTGAAATCTTTTATTAATTCCATAAATCTCACTTGTGTGGAGGATAAATTCAAAGTCTTAGTTTCATAATAGTATGAATGTACTTAACACTACTGAACCACTTAGGAGAGTTTAAGGTGGCCCTGCCAGGTGCCTCAAGCCTGTAGTTCAGGCATTCGGAAGGCTGAGGCAGGAGGATGACTTGAGGCTAGGAGTTGGACTCCAGCCTGGGCAACATAGTGAGACTCCATCTCTTTTTTTAAAAATTTGTTAAAATTTAAAAATTTCAAATTTAAATTTGTGGTGGCTCGCATCTGTAATTCCAGCACTGTAGGAGGCCAAGGCAGGAGGATTGCTTGAACTCAGGAGTTTGATGCCAGTCTGGGCAACATTGCAAGACCTCATCTCAACCAAAAATTGAAAATAAAAGCCTGGCGTTATGCCAAATGCCTGTAGTCCCAGCTACTCAGAAGGCTGAGATGGGAGGATCCCCAGCACATTGGGAGGCCAAGGCAGATGGGTCACTTGAGGCCAGGAATTCAAGACCAGCCTGGCCAACATGGTGAAACGCCATCTCTAGGAAACATACAAAAAATTAGCTGGGCGTGGTGGTGTGCACCTGTAGTCCCAGCTACTCGGGAGGCTGAGGCACCAAAATTACTTGAACCTGGGAGGTAGAGGCTTCAGTGAACCAAAATCACACCACTGCACTCCAGCCTGGGCGACAGACTGAGACTCTGTCTC
>NW_016108141.1:251689-253373 GCF_001604975.1 Cebus imitator
AAATGTTATAGGTCCCCCAGTCTGCCTAATCCAGAATAAAAACCAAACTTACCTTCTTCCTGGTCTGGTTCCTCTTTCTGCCCAAGAGTGAAAGCCACAGAGAGAGGCCTTAATGAAGTCAGCTGCATCTAATTTATTTCAGCAGCACCAACTCCTAAGGGATTTGTCAGAGGTCTACATTACCTAAACTTTGTTTTGTAGTAAAAGCTTTAAAAAATGTCTATTAATATTTTCCTGGCCCTGTTACATTAAATGGTGCAATCAGCAATTTTAATTTCATTGTGTTGATTAAAAGATCGGGGCTGTGAAATGAGTTTGTTGGGTCTCAACCATCATTTAATACTTACAGATAGAATAAAATGGAACAGGCCAGGCACAATGGTTCATGCCTATAATCCCAGCACTTTGGGAGGCTGAGATGGGTCAATGCTTTGAGCTCAGGAGTTGGAGACCAGCCTGGGCAACATGGGAAAACCTTGTCTCTACAAAAAATAAAAAATTAGGTGTGATGGTGACTTGTGGCCCCAGCTACTTAGGAGGCTAGGTGGGAGGATCACTTGAGCCCAAGAGTTTGAGGCAGCAGTGAGCCATGATGGCCCCACTGAGTGAGACTCTATCTCAGAAAAAAAAGAATAAAATGGAACAGAAAAATGTCAGAATACAACAAACCTAGTAAGGTGTCAATATTGTTTCATTGGCTGGCCGGGTGCAGTGGCTCACACCTGTAATCCCAGCACTTTGGGAGGCTCAGGCAGGTGGATCACCTGAGGTTGGGAGTTCGAGACCATCCTGACCAACATGGAGAAATACAAAATTAGCCACCCAATGAGTCGGGCACAATGGGTCATGCCTGCAGTCTCAGAACTTTGGGAGGCCAAGGCAGGCAGACCACCTGCGGTCAGAAGCTCAAGACAAGACTGGCCAACGTGATGAAACCCTGTCTTTACTGAAAATACAAAAATTAGGTAGGCATGGTGGTATGCATCTGTAACCCCAGCTACTCGGGAGGCTGAGGCAGGAAGATCACTTGAACCTGGGAGGCAGAGGTTGCAGTGAGCTGAAATTGTACCACTGCACTCCAACCTGAGCGAAAAGAGTGAAACTTCATCTCAAAAATAAATTAAATAAATAAATAAATAAATCCACCCAGTGATTTTTAAATTTTGATTACTATATTTTATTTCTAGAAATTCCATTTGTTTTTTGGTTTTTTTGAGATGGAGTTTCAGTCTTTTTGCCCAAGCCAGAGTGCAGTGGCACAGTCTTGGCTCCTGCAACCTCTACCTCCTGGGTTCAAGTGATTCTCGTGCCTCAGCCTCCCAAGTAGCTGGGACTATAGGCACCTGCCATGACACCCAGGTAATTTTTTTTTAGTAGAAACGGGGTTTCACTCTGTTGGCCAGGCTGATCTTGTACTCCTGACCTCATGCGATCCACCCACCTCAGCCACCCAAACTGCTGGGATTACAGGCGTGAACCACTGTACCCGGCCTTTTTTATTTTTTTAATTTTTGTATTTTTAGTAGACACAGGGTTTCACCATGTTGGTTAGGCTGGTCTCAAACTCTTGATCTCGTGATCCGCCTGCCTTGGCCTCCCAAAGTGCTGGGATTACAGGCATGAGCCACTGTGCCCAGACTTTTTTTTTTTAATCACAAATTTTTGTTCAGTATTTTTTTTTTTT
>NW_016108141.1:256843-258210 GCF_001604975.1 Cebus imitator
TTTTTTTTTTTTTTGAGACAGAGTTTCACCATGTTGGTCAGACTGGTCGCAAACCTCTGACCTCAGGTAATCCACCTACCTCCGCCTCCCAAAGTGCTGGGATTACAGTTGTGAGCCACACGCCTGGCTGACTTTTTTCTTTGTTTTGGGTTTTGTTTTTGTTTGTTTGTTTGTTTTTGAGACAGGGTCTCACTCCATCTCCCAGGCTGGAGTGTAGTGGAGCAATCTCAGCTCACTGCAGCCTCCACCTTCTGGGTTCAATTAATTCTCCTTCCTCAGCCTCCTGAGTAGCTGGGACTACAGGCACATGCCACCATGCCCAAGTAGTGTTTGTATTTTTAGTAGAAACAGGGTTTCACCACGTTGCCCAGGCTGAAGCTGACTTTTTTCTAAATAAGATGTTCTCTTTGGGTTGTTTTTGTTGTTGTTTTGTGTTGTTTTGTTGTTGTTGTTTGTTTGTTTTAAGTAAGATGTTCTCTACCAAGGGAATAGTATGCCAATTTGCATTGTGCCTTACATTCCGTATCTTGTTGCTAACTGGCACTTTTTGTTGTACTACTGTAAAATGATCCAAAGGATTGACTGGATTCCAGGTGCTGTAGAATATCTTACTGAGCATGCCAAACACGTTAAAGGTGTGGCAAATTTCTTAAAGTCCAAAGATAATCTTCAGAGTTATATAAGGGAGATGATGTATTTGAAAATAAAGGCTGGGCACAGTGGCTCACGCCTGTAATTCTAGCACTTTGGGAGGCTGAGATGGGTAGATCACTTGAGTCCAACAATTTGAGATCAGCCTGGGCAATATAGGGAAACCCTATCTATACAAAAAATACAAAAATTAGCCAGGCATGATGGCGCATGCCTGTAGCCCCGGCTACTTGGGAGGCTGAGGTGGGAGGATCACTTGAGCCCAGGAAGTCGAGGTTTCAGTGAACCATATTCACACCACTGCACCCCAGCCTGGGCAACAGAGTGAGACTGTGAGAAAGAAAGAGAGGGAAAAAAGAGAGAGAAAAAAGAAAAAGAGAGAAAGAAAGGAAGGAACGAAAGAAGAGAAAGAAAGAGAGAGAAAGAGGAAAAAGAAGAAAAAAAGGAAAGGAAAGGAGAAGAAAGGGCCGGGCGCAGTGGCTCACACCTGTAGTCCCAGCACTTTGGGAGGCCAAGGCAGGTGAATCACAAGGTCAGGAGTTTGAGACCAGCCTGGCCAACATAGTGAACCCTCATCTCTAAAAAAAAATTAAAAATTAAAAAAAGGAAGGAAAGAAAGAAGGCAGGAAAAGAAAATGAGAAAAAGCTTATGAAAGGACATTTAGGCCGGGCGCGGTGGCTCAAGCCTGTAATCCCAGCACTTTGGGAGGCCGAGG
>NW_016108141.1:258550-261473 GCF_001604975.1 Cebus imitator
AAAGAAAGAAAGAAAGAAAGAAAGAAAGAAAGAAAGAAAGAAAGAAAGAAAGAAAGAAAGAAAGAAAGAAAGAAAGAAAGAAAGAAAGAAAGAAAAGAAAGAAAGGAAAGAAAGAAAGGGAGAGAGAAAGAAAAGAAAATGAGAAAAAGTTTGTAAAAGGACCTTAAAACACAGGCTGGATACGGTGGCTCACGCCTGTAATTGCAGCACTTTGGGAGGCCAAGGCAGGGTCATTGCTTGAGGTAAAGAGTTTCACACTGGCCTGGAGAAATGAAACCTGGTCTCTACTAAAAATAAAAAAATTACCTGGGCGTGGTGGCGGCTGCCTGTAATCCCAGCTACTCGGGAGGCTGAGGCAGGAGAATCACTTGAACCTGGGAGGCAGAGGTTGCAGTGAGCTGAAATTGCGCCACTGCACTCCAGCTTGTGTGACAGAGTGAGACTCCCTTTCAAAAGAATAACAAATTAAAAATTAATAAATCAAACATTTAAAGGCAGCACCTTTTAGTGGAAAGAACATGGATTTTGAAGTCAAATCTGATTGTAAATCACTGTTCTCTTACCTCCTGTGTGACTGTGTATTGTCTTTGTTTTCTCACAAGTAAGTGGGAATAATACCTGCCTTTTATAGTTATTGTAAGATTTGAATGACACAATGGACATTAGAATCGCATAGCACAGGGCTTAGCACATACAGTCATGTGTCACTTAAAGATGTTAGATATATTTTTAAAATGTGTTGTTAAGTGATTTTATCATTGTTTGAGCATCATAGAATGTATTTACACAAACCTAGCTGTTGTGGCCTACTGCACACTCAGGCTGTGTGGTGTACCGTACTTTTTCTAGGCTACACACCCGTACAGCATGGTACTATACTGAATACTGTAGGCAACTGTACCAAAATGGTAAGGATGTGTGCATCTGAACATATCTAAACACAGGAAAGGTACAATCAATATACAAAATTGGCCAGGCACAGTGGCTCATGCCTGTAATCCCAGCACTTTGGGAGACTGAGGTGAGCACAGCCTTGAAGTAAGGAGTTTGAGACCAGCCTGGCCAACATGTTGAAACCCTGTCTCTACTAAAAATACAAAAATTAGCCGGGCATGGTGGCGGGCACCTGTAGTTCCAGCTACTCAGGAGGCTGAGGCAGGAGAATTGGTTGAACCCAGGAAAGACAGGTTGCAGTGAGCCGATATCGTACCACTGCATTCCAGCCTAGGTGACAGACTGGGACTCCATCTCAAAACAAAGACAAAAACATAACAGTATTATGGCCAGGTACAATGGCTCACGCCTGTAATCCCAGCACTTTGGGAGGCTGAGGTGAGCAGAGCACCTGAAGTCAGGAGTTGGAGACCAGCCCGGCCAACATTGTGAAACCCCATCTCTGTAAAAAATACAAAAATTGGCCTGGTGTGGTGGCTTATGGCTGTAATCTTAGCATTTTGGGAGGCCAAGGCAAGTGGATCACCTGAGGTCAAGAGTTGGGGACCAACCTGACCAACATGGTGAAACCTCGTCTCTACTAAACATGCAAAAATTAGCCAGGTGTGGTGGCGGGTGCCTGTAATCTCAGCTACTTAGTAGGCTGAGGCAGGAAAATCGCTTGAATCCAGGAGACAGAGGTTGCAGTGAGCCGAGAATGCACCACTGCACTCCAGCCTGGGTGACAGAGCAAGACTCCATATAAAAACAAATATATATATATACGGTAATATAATCTTATGGAACAGTGGTTACTGACTGAAAGTCATGATGTGGCACATAATTATAGTAGACATTCAGTAACTTTAACTTTCCTTTTCTCTGTTCCCAAAAATAAATATCAGATTTATTATCTAGCTTTCTCTCCACTGCCCATTGACATTTATGTCAACATCTCCCTGTCTTCAACATTGTAATAACTTTATGTCCAGTGTTAGTTACTCTTGTTGGAGTCATTTCCCCTCCCTGCCTCCCCTGCAGAGTTTGTTGTGATTGCCAGATGGGAAGAAGGAACTTGTTCCAGGATATAAAGCAAGAAAATTGCGAACGAAAGCTGAGATTAAATCTGTACATGGTGATATTAGTGTCATTATAAAGTACAGAGGTACAACCAAACTGAATTCCTTAAAAGCACTGCTGTTCCTAAGAACAGCACACGTCCAGGGCAGGGGACTCCCTTTTCTTCACTATCCACACTGCCATTGTTGTTGCTATTTTAACATGGGAATTGAAACCACTTTGCTTAGCCAGACGCAGTGGCTCACGCCTGTAATTCCAGCACTTTGGGAGGCTGAGGCGGGTGGATCACCTTAGGTCGGGAGTTCCAGACCCTCCTGGCCAACATGGTGAAACCCCATCTCTACTAAAAACACAAAAAATTAGCCAGGCATCGTGGTGCATGCCTGTAATCCCAGCTACTTGGGATGCTGAGGCAGGAGAATCGCTTGAATCCAGGAAGCAGAGGTTACAGTGAGCTGAGATCATGCTACTGCACTCCAGTATTGGTGATAGAGAAAGACTCCATCTCAGGAAAAAAAAAAACTACTTTACTCATACTTAAAAGCACAAGTGCTGGAACTTTCCTTCTGGTCAGCAACATTTCACAAATTGAAAATCTAGGGCTAGAGTCTAGTACAGTCACTACTTGGTATCAGGTAGGTCTAGGTTCAATCCCACCTTATCACGTAGCAGTTTTTTTTTGTTGTCATTTTTGTTTTTAAACTTTTACTTTAGGTTCAGGGATACATATGCATGTTCATGATATAGGTAAACTCATGTCATGGGGGTTTGTTATATAGATTATTTTCTCGCCCGGGTACTAAGCCTAGTACCCACTAGTTATTTTTTCTGACCCTCTCCTTTCTTCCACCCTCCACCCTTCACTCTCAAGCAGGCCCCAGTGTCTGTTGTTCCCCTCTTTGTGCCCATG
>NW_016108141.1:261758-280737 GCF_001604975.1 Cebus imitator
TTTTTTTTTTTTTTAATATGGAGTCTTGCTCTGTTACCCAGGCTGGAGTGCAGCAACACAATCTTGGCTCACTGTAACCTCTGCCTCCTGGGTTCAAGCCATTCTCCTGTTTCAGCCTCTGCAGTAGCTGGGATTACAGGCATACACCATGTCCAGCTAATTTTTGTATTTTTAGTAGAGATGGAGTTTCACCATGTTATCCAGGCTGATCTCGAACTCCTGACCCCATGGTCCACCTACCATAGCCTCCCAAAGTGCTGGGATCACAGGTATGAGCCACTGCACCCAGCCAGTATTTGGTTTTCTGTTCCTGTGTTAGTTTGCCATGGATAATGGCCTCCAGCTTCATCCATGTTCCTGCAGAAGGCATGACCTTGTTCTTTTTTATGGCTACATAGTATTCCATAGTATGTACATAATACATTTTCCTTATCCAGTCTGCCATTTATGGGCATTTAGGTTGATTCTATGTCTTTGCTATTATCACATAGCAGTCTGACTTCAGAAAAAAAAAATTTTTTTTTTGAGATGGAGTCTCCCAGTGTCACCCAGGCTGGAGTGCAGTGGCATGATCTCCGCTCACTGCAACCCCTAACTCCCAGGTTCAAGTGATTCTCTTGCCTCAGCCTCCCGAGTACCTGGGATTACAGGTGACTGCCACCACACCCAACTAATGTTTAAAAATATTTTTAGTAGAGATGGGGTTTCACTGTGTTGGCCAGGCTGGTCTTGAACTCCTGACCTCATGATCTGCCCACCTCAGCCTCCCAAAGTGCTGGGATTACAGGCGTGACCACCTTGCCTGGCCCAGAAAATTTTTTAATCTTTCTGAACTTGTTTTCTCATTACTATATTAGTTCAGTGCAGGGCTGCCATGTTGTACAACTCCAAAGAGAGCCACTAACATAGATTGCACAGGGAGTTACACAACAACTTGGTTTAGAAGCTGTAACAGAGACTTAAATAACAGTGACATAAACAAGGTAGAATTTGGCCGGGCACCGTGGCTCGCGCCTCTAATCCCAGCACTTTGGGAGGCCAAGGTGGGTGGGTCACAAGGTCAGGAACTCCAGACCAGCCTGGCCAACATGGTGAAACCCTGTGTCTACTAAAAATACAAAAATCAGCTGGGCCTGGTGGTGGGTGTTTGTAATCCCAACTACTTGGGAGGCTGAGGCAGGAGAATTGCTTGAACCCAGGAGGTGGAGGTTGCAGTGAGCCAAGATCGTGCCATTGCACTCCAGCCTGGGCGACAAGGCATCTCAAAAAAAAAAAAAAACAAAACACAAGTAGAAATGATTTCTCACTTATGTGACAGTCCAAGTGGATGCAGTCTAAGGCTTATGGTGTGTAGGCTCCATAGTGTTGGTTACCTAGAAGTCAGTGATTTCTTCAGTCTTATTACTCTGTCATCCATATGCGCTCTCAGCCATGTGATCTAGAATGAAAAGTCAACATTTAGGCTGGGCATGCAGTGGCTTATACCTGTAATCCTAGCACTTTGGGAGGCCAAGGCAGGAGGATCACTTGAGCCCCAGAATTCAAGGCTGGAGGGAGATGTGATTTCACCACTGCACTCCAGCCTGGGTGACTTGTCTCTAAAAAATAGAAAAGTCAATATTTAGTCCAGCAGGGAGAGGGAAAAACAAAGAGGAGGGCACATTGCTTTCCTTACACAATACTATCCACGAGTTACGCACATCCATTCTGCTCATGTCACTTTCCTGTGTCCCTAGCTTTGAGATAGGCTGAGAAATGTAATAAGAGAACTTAGCACAAGAGCCATGAGCCCACCAAAAATTCTGCAGCTTTCCAAGAAGGGAAGAACAGATATTTAGGAACAATTATTCTCTGTCTCCCTTGCTTATCAGGTTTTTGTGAAAATTAAATGCATAACAAAATATCCAGCACAAAGTAGATGCTCAAAAAAAGTTGCTTCCTTTCCTTTTCCCCCCATTCTTCTTACCCTTACCCTTTTACCAAAAAGGACAACATATTTCTAACAGTTGCTGATTAACAATCCATTTACAACAAATCAATAACAGTTGTATAGAGTGAATCTTTTTCTTTTTCTTTTTTTTTTTATTGAGTCTTGCTCTGTTGCCCAGGCTGGAGTGCAGTGGCACAATCTTGGCTGACTGCAACCTCAGGCACCTGGGTTCAAGGGATTCTCATGCCTCAGGCTCCCAAGTAGCTGGGACTATAGGCGTGTGCCACCACACCAACTAATTTTTTTGTATTTTTAGTAGAGACGGAGTTTTGCCTTGTTGGCTAGGCTGGTCTCAAACTCCTGACCTCAGGTGATCCACCTGCCTCGGCCTCCCAAAGTGCTGGGATTACAGGTGTGAGCCACCGTGCCCAGCCAATTTTTTGTTTTAACTGGTTAATCGCAAAGTTCATACATCTGTAAAACTGTGGAATACAGGCTGGCGTGGCTGCTCACACCTGTAATCCCAGCACTATTGGAGGCCGAGGCAGGTGAATCATCTGACGTCAGGAGTTCAATACCAGCCTGACCAACATGGAGTAACCCCACCTCTACTAAAAATACAAAATTAGGTGTGGTGGCACATGCCTGTAATCCCAGCTACCTGGGAGGCTGAGGTAGGAGAATTGCTTGAACCTGGGAGGTGGAGGTTGCAGTGAGCCAAGATCTCACCATTGCACACCAGCCTGGGCAACAAGAGTGAAACTTTGTCTCAGAACAAAACAAAATAAAACCCCAAACTGTGGAATACTATAATGAATGCATGAAAGATTCTGAATATAAACCAAAAATAAAATTATAAGCCCCCAATCAACTGAATGGACTCCTCCTCTCGGGCAAGAGCATTCCAAAGTAAACCTAAAACACCAGTTCAGGCCATGATGGGAAGTGGGGGTCGGACATGCCCCATGATACCCTCCTCTCCTTGGAATTCAGGCGCAACTGACCAGCATTAACATTGACAGAGACCTTAAGACTGACAAAGCCGACTCTTATAGCAAGTAGCAGTAAGATACCAGCATGACAGATAGTAGGTCCTGAAAGAAATAAAAGTATTCTATCTCAAAGTATATATTTTTGGGGGGATGCTGAGGATTGGAAGGGGAGACAGGGTCCCTCTCTATTGCCCAGGCTGGGGTGCAGTGACATGATCTTGGCTCACTGCAGCCTCAACCATCCTGGCTCAAGCAATCCTCCCACCTCAGCTTCTCAAGTAACTGGGACTACAGGCATGTGCCACCATGCCTGGCTAATTTTTTGATATTTTTTGCAGAGACAGCGTTTCCCCATGTTGCCCAGGCTGGTCTCAAACTCCTGGGCTCAAGCAATTTGTCCGCCTCACCCTCCCAAAGTTTTGGGATTACAGACATGAGCCATCATGCCTGACCCCAAAATATATTTCTTTGAAATATTTTGAAATGACCCTGCCAAACTGTCTCTTTTTTGGGGGGGACTGAGTCTCGCTGTGTCACCAGGCTGCAGTGCAGTGGCGCGATCTCGGCTCATTGCAACCTCTGCCTTCTGGGTTCAAGAAATTCTCCTTTCTCAGCCTCCTGAGTAGCTGGGACTACAGGTGCATGCCGCCATGCCCGGCTAATTTTTTGTATTTTAGTAGAGAAGGTGTTTCACCAAGTTGCCCAGGCTGGTCTGAAACTCGTGAGCCCAGGCAATCCACCAGCCTCAACCTCCCAAAGTGCTAGGATTACAGGCATGAGCCACTGCGCCTGGCCACCAGCAAAGCTGTCTCTTGTGGAGAAAATGTACATTCTGTGGAGAATCCCCTTCCTTTTCCAGGTGTTTTTCCTCATTCAGGAGAGAATTAACTAAATCTGGCACCGTTCCATGTCTGATAAGAAACTTTTACAATCTATTCTCTCTGAAGCCTACTACCTGGAGGCTTCATCTGCATAAGAACTTTGGTCTCCACAACTCCTTATCTTAATGCAGACGCTCCCTTCTATTGATTCTAGGTCTTTAGATAAACTCTTTCAACCTATTACCAATCAGAAAATCTTTGAATCCACCTATGACCTGGAAGCCCCTCCACCGGACCCCACTTCAAGTTGTCCTGCCTTTCCTGATCAATGTACATCTTACATGTATTGATTGATGTCCTGTGTCCCCCTAAAACGTATAAAACCAAGCTGTAGCTTGACCACATTGTGCACAGGTTCTCAGGATCTCCAGGGCTGTGTTGTGGCCCGTGGTCACTCATATTTGGCTCAGAGTAAATCTCTTTTTTTTTTTTTTTTTCCTTTTGTACAATATTTAGTAGCCAATCTGGTATCAAAAGTAAATCTCTTTAAACATTTTGCAGAGTTTGACTCTTTTCATCGACGTGCTGAAATTAAAAGCTTGGAAAATAGAACAAGCAGTAAGAACCTTGAATATGCTGATTTCAGTCAGAAACTTGGTTTATAAGAACAGTAAGAAAATGGAATGGTAACATATGTGAACGATCCAGAAGACCCCAACATACTTAGAGGCCAAATGATGGTGAAAGTCACCTTGATCTGTCACTTCCTCTAGATTAAAAGGAAGAAAGGATCTTGTTTTTGGAGGGAATTCAGGCTCGTCCTGGAGTGGAAATATTTTTACTAAGGACAGAATAGTGACCTCAAGGGTCAGAAGTAGAGAAAGGTACTTTTGACAAGATGAGTTGAAAAAGGATAATTTTAAAGAAAATGAATTCATTCACTCATTTATATATTCATTCATTAGTGTTAGGTACTGTGATTTAGGGGTGAGAGAGTAGGCTCTATCTTCAGGGATCTTGTGGTCTGGAATGTAAGGATATTGGGTAATGTGGGTCTGTTTACTTACACACTACCATATGTATGGATTGTACTCAGTGATACCTTCACATGGTATACCAAAACAGCAACGCCCTGTCCTGTGCATACTACCATGAAGTCCATGTGTGGTCAAGTCAAATTACAATGCTTTCAAAAGATTCACTCATTTTGTTTAAACTTTTTATTTTTTATTTTACTTATTTATTTTTTGAGACGGAGTCTCGGTGTATCGCCAGGGTGGAGTGCAGTGGCGCGATCTCGGCTCACTGCAACCCCCACCTCCCAGGTTCAAGCCATTCTCCTGCCCCAGCCTCCCGAGTAGCTGGGACTACAGGCACGTGCCACCCCGCCTGGCTGATTTTTGTATTTTTAGTAGAGACGAGGTTTCACCATGTTGGCCAGAATGGTCTGGATTTCTTGACCTAGCGATCCGCCTGCCTTGGCCTCCCAAAGTGCTGGGATTACAGGCTTGAGCCACCACGCTCGGCCTATTTTATTTTGTTTTGAGACAGGGTCTTGCTCTGTCGCCCAGGTTAGAGTGCAATGGTGCCATCATGGCCCACTGCAGACTCAACCTCCTGAGCTCAGGTGATTTTCCTGCCTCAGCTTCCTGGGTAGCTGGGACTGCAGGCATACACCACCGTGCCTGGCTAATTTTTTGTTTTTTGTATTTTTTTGTAGAGACCAGGTTTCACCATTTCATCATATTGCCCAGGCTGGTAAACTTTTGTTTGTTTGTTTGTTTTCCTGAGTTGGAATCTGGCTGTGTTGCACAGGCTGGAGTGCAATGGTGCTATTTCGACTCACTGCAGCCTACGCCTTGCGGGTTCAAGCTACTCCCCTGCCTCAGCCTCCCCACTAGCTGGGACTATAGGCGCCCGCCGCCACGCAGGGCAAATTTTCTGTATTTTTAGTAGAGACAGTTTCACCATGTTGGCCAGGCTAGTCTTGAACTCCTGACCTTGTGATCCACCCACCTCAGCCTCCCAGAGTGCTAGGATTACAGTCATGAGCCACAGTGCGCGGCCTTTTTTTTTTTTTTTTTTTTTTTGTCGGAGTCTCTCTTTCCCCAGGCTAGAGTGCAGCGGAGGGATCTCGGCACATTGCAACCTCCGACTCCTGGCTTCAAGCGATTTTCCCGCCTCAGCCTCTCCATTTGCTGGGATTACAGGCACCCACCATCACGCTCAGGAGAACTGCTTGAATCCAGGAGGTGGAGATTGCAGTGAGACAAGACTGCGTCATTACACTCCAGCCTGGGTGACAGAGCGAGACTCCGTCTCTTAAAAATAAAAATAAAAAATATATACTAACTCATCTATAATGCTAGGCTGGGTGCAGTGGCTCACGCCTGTAATCTAAGCACTTTGGGAGGCCGAGGCAGGCGGATCACCTGAGGCCAGGAATTCAAGACCAGCCTAGCTAACATGGTAAAACCCCATCTCTACTAAAAATATAAAAATTAGCCAGGCATGGTGATGGGCGCCTGTAATCCCAGGTACTCGGGAGAATCCCAGCTATTCTGGAGACTGAGACATGAGAATTGCTTGAACCTTGGGAAGCGGAGGTTGCAGTGAGCTGAGATCGCACCGCTGTACTCTAGCCTGGACGACAGACCCTGTCTCAAAAAAAGAAAGAAAGAAAGAAAAAATTAAAAGATCCACAATAAAAACTTTAAATTAGAGTTCATAAACCACCACAGCAAGCTTTTAGGACACAAAATCAATATACGAAAATCAACTATTTCTATACACTAGCAATGAACAATTAGAAAATAAAACTAAGAAATAATTCTAAGCCGGGCACGGTGGCTCATGCCTGTAATCCCAGCACTTTGGGAGGCTGAGGCAGGCGGATCACCTGAGGCTGGGAGTTCGAGAGCAGCCTGACCAACATGGCGAAACCCTGTCTTAAAAATAATAATAATAATAATTCTATTTACAATAGCATAAAAAAGAATAAGATGCTTAGGAATAAATTGAATAAATGAAGTATAAAATATGTAGATAAACAGAAATAAACCCATGTGTATGTAATCAACTGATTTTTGATAAAGGTGACATGGCAATCTAATGGAAAAGAATAGTCTTTTCAGCAAATGGTGCTGGGACAAATTGACAGCCACCTGTAAAAGAATGAATTTGGACTCTTCACACCGTATATAAAATTAACTCAAAAATGTATCAAAGACTTTTCTTTTGAGACATAGTTTTGCTCTTTTTGCCCAGGCTGGTGTATAATTAATGGCTTGGTCTTGGCTCACTATAACCTCCATCTCCCAGGTTCAAGCAATTCTCCTGCCTCAGCTTCCCAAGTAGCTAGGATTACAGGCACCCACTACCACACCCAGCTAACTTTTACATTTTTAGTAGAAATGGGGTTTCACCATATTGGTCAGGCTGGTCTCAAACTCCTGACCTCAGGCGATCCACCCGCCTTGGCCTCCCAAAGTGCTGGAATTACAGGTGTGAGCCATTGCACCCAGCCAGATCAAAGACTTAAGTGTAAGAGCTAAAATTATAAAACGCTTAGAAAAAAACAGGTAAATATTCTTGTTCTCAAAATGTGGCAATAGGGCCGGGTGTGGTGGCTCACACCTGTAATCCCAGCACTTTGGGAGGCTGAGACTGATGAATTGCTTGAGGCCAGGAGTTCAACACCAGCCTGGCCAACAAGACAAAACATCATCTCTACCAAAAAATACAAAAATTAGCCAGGTGTGGTGGTGGGCACCTGTAGTACCAGCTACCTGAGGCAGGAGAATCGCTTGAATCAAGGAGGCGGAGGTTGCAGTGAGCCAAGATTGTGCCACTGCACTCCAGCCTGGGTGACAGAGGGAGATTCCATTTAAAAAAAAAGAAAGAAAACCAACAAATTGCTTCTTGGCCTTTTGGCTAAGATCAAGTGAAACCTCGTCTTTACTAAAATACAAAAAATTACCCAGGCATTGCGGCATGCGCCTGTAGTCCCAGCTACTCAGGAGGCTGAGACAGGAGAATTGCTTGAACCTGGGAGGCAGAGGTTGTGGTGAGCCAAGATTGTGTCACTGCACTCCAGCTTGGGCAACAGAGCTAGACTCTATCTCAAAAAAAAAAAAAAAAGTAAAACATGGAATTCCAAAGACGGGGGTTAAGAAGCTCAGTCACTTCTCACCATTGCCCATATAGACAATCTCCCCTCCTCTTCCTGCTATGGAAGAGCAGGATTTGTATTAAAGAAGCCAGACATTCCTTATCCATTTAACCTAGAGTAATGTTTTCAAACTGCAGGTCAGACCTATTAGTGGGTCATGAAATCAAGTTCATGGATGTGAATCAGTACTTATTTTTTGTTTGTTTGTTTTTGAGAGAGATTCTTGCTAAGCTGAAGTGTAGTAGCTATTCAAAAGCATCATTAAAGCTTATAGCACACTGTGGCCTCAAGCTCCTGGCCTCAAGTGATCCTCCCATCTTAGCCTCCAAAGTAGCTGGTACTACAAGCACATATCACTCAGCTACCACTTGTTTTAAAATCAAATAAAATAGAAAACTGGGCCGGCCATGATGGCTCATGCCTGTAATTCCAGTACGTTGGGAGGCTGAGGTGCAGGAATCACCTGAGGTAAGGAGTTCAAGACCAGCCTGACCAACATGAAGAAACCCCATCTCTACTAAAAATACAAAATTAGCTGGGCGCGGTGGCACATGCCTGTAATCCCAGCTACTCAGCAGGCTGAGGCAGGAGAATTGCTTGAATCTGGGAAGCGGAGGTTGCGGTGAGCCTAGATCACACCATTGCACTCCAGCCTGGGCAACAAGTGAAACTCTTCGTCTCAAAAAAGAAAGAAAGAAAGAAAACTATTGCATCCTTGGAAAGTACAATTGCCATTTTGTGAGCTTCTGTTTCAATTTTTAAAAACATAACTCTGTGTCTGCCTGTGTGTGTGTAAGATGTTTTTCTTATTGTGGTTTATGATCAGAGGTCTGAAAACTACTGCTACAGGTATATATTGAATGAGATCAATTAGCTAAAGTCAGAGTTATCAAGGGAAAAAAATTGGGTCCTTATATTTTATTGTTTCTTTCACCTTAGAATTTGTACACTCAGAGTTTGTGAAAAAATAACCTCCCTTACAAAATTATTTTTGGGCCGGGCGCAGTGTCTCACACCTGTAATCCCAGCACTTTGGGAGGCCGAGACGGGTGGATCACGAGGTCAAGAGATCGAGACCATCCCGGTCAACATGGTGAAACCCCGTCTCTACTAAAAATACAAAAAATTAGCTGGGCATGGTAGCGCGTGCCTGTAATCCCAGCTCTCAGGAGGCTGAGGCAGAAGAATTGCCTGAACCCAGGAGGCAGAGGTTGCGGTGAGCCGAGATCACACCATTGCACTCCAGCCTGGGTAACAAGAGTGAAACTCCGTCTCAAAAAAAAAAAAAAATTATTTTTGGTGCTTTCATTTAGGAATTTTGCACTATTTCATAGTTTACAGCTCTGTCAACACCTTTGGCTTGGCCTGCCCTAGTAAAGACACAAATCTGCTAGTGAGTTTAGGTGCCTAGAAACAGTTACAGACAATTTAAGGAAACCCCAACAAAAGTAAAATTCAATTCAATTCAAAATGGAGTCTTGCTTTGTCACTCAGGCTGGAGTGCAGAGGAGAGCAGTCTCAGCTCACTGCAACCTCCATCTCCTGTGTTCATGCAATTCTCCTGCCTCAGCCTCCTGAGTAGCTGAGATTACAGGCATGCATCACCATGCCTGGCTAATTTTTGTATTTTTAGTAGAGACAGGGTTTCACCATGTTGGCCAGGCTGGTCTGAAACTCCTGACCTCAAGTGATCTGCCCGCCTCTGCCTCCTAAAGTGCTGAGATTACAGGCATGAGCCACCATACTCAGCCAATTTTACTAAGTAGTTGACTCCCTGTCATTTATTCCACTCCAGATGACCAGTCTAAACCAATTCTGGTTATTCTACCATCCCCTTGCCAATAACTGGTTCTAGAGTGGGAGTGTGGCCAACTGTGCAGGGTTCTTAGAAATACTTTCTCATTCCTAAGAGTACTTCTCTTTCTCTGCACTTTGGCATGGCTGAGTTACAAGGATTTCTGCAATAGGCTGCGCGTGGTGCCTTATGCTTGTAATCTCAGAACTTTGGGAGGCCAAGGCAGGTGGATCACCTGAGGTCAGGAGTTCAAGACCATCCTGGCCAACATGGTGAAACCTTGTCTCTACTAAAAATACAAAAAATTAGCTGGGTGTGGTAGCATGTGCCTGTAGTCCCATCTACTTGGGAGGCTGAGGCAGGAGAATTGCTTGAACCCAGGAGGTGGAGGTTGCAGTGAGCCAAGATCGTGCCACTGTACTCCAGCCTGGGCGGCAGAGCAAGATTCCGTCTCAAAAAAAAAAAAGAAGAATTTCTTCAATAATCTTGCTACTGCCTGAGGACAAGGCTGTTACCAAGAATGGTAGGGTAAAGGAATGGATGAACCCTGGATCCTCCATGGCATTGTAATACAACTGCGTCAATCAACCCTGTCCTACCTCTGAGCTTTCTTATTATATGATACAGTAAATTTCCTCATTGTTTGATTTTATTCATAGTATGAGTGGGTTTTATTCATTATTTACAACCAAACCATTCTAACTGATCTGCTGAACATTAGTGCCACTTGGTAACATTGATTTTCCCTAGATGTGGATAAAATGCTTTCTTCAACTCATCCTATATTTGTAATTATAGAGAACCCTCTGAAGAATACACATGGCTCCAAAATTTTAGAAACTCTACCAGGTACCCAGTCATCATCATCTTGTCAGGATTCATTTATGTCAGAAGCTGCTACTTTCTTGCTTCCAGCCAGATACTCCACTGACCTCCGTGGCAAACTCAGGCAAGGTTGAAGGATTCAGCCCTTTCCTTAAGCATGTAAAAATTCCCAGGTGTGAAGATCCTGCTTACTGCTAGTGCCGTTTATCTTTTACTTAACTGTGCTTGAATTCTGAATTCTTTTGGCTAGACTTCTTGAATAGGTTCCTTACCCCCATTATTGCCCTTCTTGCCTGTGCTACTGACCCCAACTGATGAGACTGCATCTAAACTTACCTTTTAGTTCCCCTGTTATTTCAACCTCACCTGCCTACCAGAATTCCTGATCCATTCCGTCTCCAACTTTCAGTATCTTCATGTTTATTTAAACCACAGTAGAATGTATTTACAGGAAGGAAACAAATGGCCCAAAGTACATTGGAGAAATATTTTAGCAGGAGTGACCACAATAGTGGTTCATGGTTTTTTAATGCTTGTTTTCTTTCTTGAGGTAAGGAGAATTTATAAGCTGTTAGCTTTGTATGCTTTGCATGAGCTGTTGTAAAAGTTTCAGATGCATATTGAATGTAGTTTTTTTTTTAACTACTAAAGAAGAGAGGAGAAATTAATAAAAAAGTTTTATCTCAGCAATTTGTATTAATTAAAATATAACTAGCAATAGTTCATTATATGAAGTTAATTACTTCTTTAATATAGCCATTTGTCATTTATAGACACCAGCCCCTTAACTCTGGTTTCCTTTCAGTCCCACTTAGTCAGGTTTAGGGGTAAGTACGGATTTTTCTCTGGCTTGTGTTTTGTGTAATAACCTCTTGCAATCTGTTTTATGTACATTTACACATATGAAAAGCAGTCCAAATATATTAAAAAGCCTTTGTTATTACATATTAACTATGTGAAATTTAATTTCCTACACATTAAAATATTTTTCCTTTCAATGAATTGTCAATTAGTTCCTCTTGTTCTTCTTGTAATACACCCCTGAATTACTTTCCTACTGGCTATAAAATTCTATGAAACTATTCTGTATGTGTTAGGGACACACTATCCTCTATCCAGGTTTCCAAAGGTATTTTTAAAACGCAATTTATCACCAAAATTTAAAAACTTTTATGCTTCGAATAATACTGTCAAGAAAATGAAAGGCTGGGCGCCATGGCTCATGCCTGTAATCCCTGCACTTTGGGAGGCCAAGGCAGGTGGATCACTTGAGGTCAGGAGTTCAAGGCCAACATGGTGAAAATCCCTCTCCACTGAAAAATACAAAAATTAGCCGAGCCTGGTGGTGCACGCTTGTATTCCCAGCTACTCAGGAGGCTGAGGAATAAGAATCATCACTTGAACTCAGGAGGTGGAGGCTGCAGTAAGCTAAGATCACACCACTGCACTCCAGCCTAGGCAACAGAGTGAGACTCTGTCTCAAAAAACAAAAACAAAACAAACAAACAAACAAAAAACCATGTGCATCTATTATGTATCAACTAAAAAAATTAACTCCCACTGGGCACAGTGACTCACATCTGTGATCCCAGCACTTTGGGAGGCTGAGGCAGGTGGATCAGAAGTTCAAGACCAGCCTGGCCAAGATGGTGAAACCCTGTCTCTACTAAAAATACAAAAATCAGCCAGGCACAGTGGCAGGCGCCTATAATCCTAGCTACTTGGGAGGCTTGAGGCAGGAGAATTGCTTAACCCAGGCAGCAGAGATTCCAGTTAGCCTAGATCACGCCACTGCATTCCAGCCTGGGCGATAGTTTGAGACTCTGTCTCAAAAAAAAAATAAATAAATAAAAATAACCCCAAAGCAAAACAATCTAATTTAAAAGTGGGCAAAGGAATTGAATAGACATTTCTCCAATGAAGATATACAAATGTCCAATAAGCACATGAAAAGATGCTCAATATTATTAGTAACTGGGAAATGAAAATCAAAACCACAATGAGATACCACTTCACACTCACCAGAATGGATAGTTATAATAAAAAAAGACAGACAATAACAATTAGCAAGAATTTGGAGAAATTGGAACCCTCATACATTGCTGGTAGGATTGTAAAATTGTGCAGCCACTAGGAAAATCAGATTGGCAATTCCTCAAGTGATTAAGTAAAGAGTTAGAATATAACCTAGCAGTTCTACTCCTGGGTATACATCCAGGAGAAATGAAAACATATGTCAACATAAAAACTTGTACACAGGTGTTCATAGCAGCATTATTCGCAATAGCCACAAAAGTTGAAACAACCAACTGATGAATGGATAAACATAAGTGGTATATATTACACAAACAGTGGAATTTTTTCTGTCACATAAAGGAATTAAGTGCTAATATATGCTGTACGTGGATAAAACTTGAAAGCATGCCAAGTGAAAAAAGCCAGACATGAAAGCCTACATATTGTATGAGTTCATTTATATGAAATATCCAGAATCGGCAAATCTATATGTTGAAAATAGATTAGTGTTGCCAGGAGTTAGGGGGAGGAGGAGGCATGATGAGTGACCTAATGAGTATAGGATTTTTTTTTGAGTGATGAAAATATTCTAAAATTAGATAACAGTGATGGTTATCTGAATAACTAAATGGTTGACTCTGAATATGTTAAAAACCACTGAATTGTATACCTTAAAAGTGTAAATTAACGAGGTATGGTGGCACGTGCCTATAGTCCCAGCTACTTGGGAGGCTAGGGCAGGAGGGTCACTCGAGCCCAGCAATCCAAGGCTGCAGTGTACAATGATTGTGCCTGTGAATAGCCACAGCATTCCAGCCTGGGCAACATAATGAGACCCTATCTCTTAAAAAAACAAGTTTAAATTAAATTTCTATCTATTCAGGTTCTGTTACAGTAACAAGGCTTTAATGCTAGAAACACATTCAGAATTGAGATAAGAAGTATATGGAAAAAATAGTCAACAACAATGACATGGACAAATTTGCATTTTACTATCTCAAGTATTTTCCCCATGACTGATACTCACATGAAGTACTTGCTGTTCCCTGCACTGAAATAACAACATAACTACCTCTGGAGACCTCTCTAAATGTCCTAGAGGAGGTAAAGGGTACAATTTGGGTAATAGACCATCTATTGTCACTGACTAAGGGTGAGGTCAAATTAGAACTCATCTTTATCTTCTTCATCCAATTTGTTTCCAAACCTTAAGAAATTTTTTAAAAGGTGTCTCTACGTTATCTACACAATGCAGTATTTTTCTCTTTTATAAAGTACAGCTTTTAAAAGGAGATATTTTAGAAACTTTAGAGTCAAATCAAATTTGCCATTTATTACATTTGCCACTATTCCTTAATAAATAGAGATGAGAATCCCATAGATGATGAATCATAGGAGTATAAATGAATCTCTGAAAAGATGCTAAACTTCACTGAAAATTAAGGAAGTGCACCTTAATATGCCTTTTTTTCTTTTTTTAAATTTCTATTTTTCTTTTCTTTTTTCTTTTAAAGACAGGATCTTGCTCTGTCATCCAGGTTGGAGTGCAACAGTGCAATCATAGCTCACTGAAATCTTGAACTCCGGGGCTCAAGTGATTCTTCTACCACAGCCTCCTAAGTAGCTGGGACTACAGGCAAGAGCCACCAGGTCCAGCCGTGCACATTAATATAATAACATAAATTATTTTACCCCTCTTACATTAGCAAAGATTTAAAAGATTGATAATATTCAGTGTGGAAGACAGTGTTTAGAATAAGCACTCTCACTTTACTGGTGATGGGAAACTAAAAATATATGATCATTTTGGGTGATAATTTGCAGTGTTATAATTTTAAACATGTATACCCTTTGACTCAGCATTTCCATTTCAAAAAATGTGTTTTAGAAAAATGTATATAGATTTTGACAGGATCTTGCTCCAGCACCCAGGCTGGAGTGCAGCAGCATGATCTCAGCTCACTACAGCCTCAGCCTCCCAGGCTCAAGCAAATGTCCCACCTCAGCCTCCCAAGTAGTTGGGACTCCAGATGTGCACAGCTATGCCAGGCTAAATTTTGTATTTTTTTGTAGAGACAGGGTTTCATCATGTTGCCCAGGTTGTGATTTTTGTTTTTTATTTATTATTTATTTATTGAGACCAAGTCTCACTCTGTCACCCACGCTGGAGTGCAGTGGCGGTATCTCAGCTCACTGCAGCCTCCGCCTCCCAGGTTCAAGTGATTCTCCTGCCTCAGCCTCTTGAGTGATAGGGATTGCAGGCGTGCACCACCACGCCCAGCTAATTTTTGGTAGAGATGGGGTTTCACCATGTTGGCTAGGTTGGTCTCGAACTCCTGACCTCAAGTGATCTGCCTGCCTTGGCCTCCCAAAATGCTGGGATTATAGGCATGAGCCACCACACCTGGCCAAGTTGCGATTTTTAAAATGTAGTGAGTTGTGCTGTCTTTTTAGTCCAAAAATGATTGTGTCATTTTTCTATTTGTATGCTCTCTTTGCACACTAAAACTTTTTACTTAGAAAGCAAAACAAGTAGAGGATACATCTCCAAGTGGACACTATATCTAACAATTTTATTTCAACTTGATTAGGAAAGTAAGGTTATTTTGTGTCACAAATAAACAGTGATTTTAAGTAACTCAAAGAAATATAACTAACTACTCTTCAGTTCCTATAAGGCTTGGGTACTCAGAAGTTGAAAGAGCCCTTAGAGACCAACAGAGATAGAATAGTGTACAGTCATCTTCTATTAATTAAATAAAGAATGTTTATCTGGTTTTATAAGAGACTTTGAAGGCTTAATAAGAATTGCATTTACTCATGATACTACTTTAAACCCCCAACTCTCAGGGCCGGGTGCAGTGGCTCACACCTGTAATACCAGCACTTTGGATCATTTGGGCGGGCCAGAAGTCTAAGACCAGGCTGGACAACATGGCGAAACCCCGTCTCTACTAAAAATACAAAAATTAGCTGGGTGTGGATGGGGTTTTGCCATGTTGGCCAGGCTGGTCTCAAACTTCTGACTTCAGGTGATCTGCCCACCTTGGCCTCCCAAAGTGCTAGGGTTACATGCGTGAGCCACCACGCCTGGCCTGTTTGTTTTTGGAGATAGGATCTTGCTATGTCACCTGGGCTGGTCTCAGATTCCTGGGCTCAATCAGTCCTCCCTCCTCAGCATCTCCAGCAGCTGGGACTACAGGTTCAAGCCACAGTGCCCAGCTCTCAAATACTATCTTGATTTAGTGCTCATCATTCATCTGCTCTTCCCCAAAGCCCCATCATCTGCATATATATTCTTTTTTTTTTTTTTTGAAGTGAAAGGTCTCACATATTTATTACTGAACCCAGGCAACCAAAACCTTGTTGTTTTTTTTTAACATGAATAATGGAAGCACTGTGCGTTGTACTAATGCCTTCATAACAGATACAGAAAGGAAACTGTTCAAACTTCTCCAGATGGCGGTGACATTTTTCAGCTTGATTTGGTAACACGACTGTGACCTACAGACAGCATAAATATGTGTGCCATCACATGTGTAATTTCTTACAGACCAAGTTTGGTTCTTCTCCAATGTCTCCTTTTGGAGTTGTACCTGATTTTATTACCAGTTTTCATCCGAATCCACTGGGGAATGGGACGATTTTGCTTTTGTTTCTTGGCCAGGAATCGCTTAATCCTGAAAGTCTTGTGAGAAGACATGGCGAGAAACGGAGTAATGCACACACCACGATGGCGGAGAAAGGAAGAGAGCTGCATATATATTCTTAAATACTAAATTATTTAGTTTTGAAAACTACAGTAGCAATCACAAACCTGGTTGTATAAGGAAAAGACAATGTTGTCATCATTTGTTGAAGGCTGTCATGAGAAAAATATGCTGAACAGAGTGTCTGGGTCATAGTCTGGCTTTAGCTCCTCTGAGCGTTAACAAGAGACTTCCTCTGTCTGCAGTAACTCTTGAGAAACAAACAACTTATTAGACTCCAACCGTCTGACAGAGACGTAGTATGGACCAGGTACAGGTCACAGCTGAAGTCTGGTCAGACAGAGAGGGTTGCTCTGTAAATGACTGTCCTTAGATGAAGAGAGGGGAAGGAATTTCATCAACACACGATCAAGACAAGACAACCGCTGATAAGGACCTGGGTCAGGGTCACCCAGGCGGGCACTCTATCCTCAGGCTAAACGAGGGTAGATTGGCAGAGAGGACCTTGATGATGACAATGCTGACCATGCCAGGCCTACTGAGACTGGTTACCCCCATATTGGGGGACAACTGTCATCTCAGGATTTCCCTGATCCTGCTTTAGATCTCTTACTTCCTGCAGTACATGTCTTCCTCTTTCTTGATTTATTCTCCCATATTGGTAAGCACATCCTCTGGTTGCTTCTTAAGATACACAGGAGGCTGGCTGCCGTGGCTAACACCTGTAATCTCAGCATTTTGGGAGGCCAAGGCAGAAGGGTCACCTGAGGTCAGGAATTTGAGACCAGCCTTGCCAACACGGTGAAACCCTGTTTCTACTAAAAATATAAAAATTAGCCAAGCATGGTGGTGTGTGCCTGTAATCCCAGCTACTCAGGAGCCTGAGGCAGGAGAATCGCTTGAACTTGAACTTGGGAGGCAGAGGTTGCAGTGAGCCAGGATCACGCCACTGCACTCCAGCCTGGGCAACAGAGTGAGACTCTGTCTTTAAAAAAAACGTTTTTGACACCTTGAATGTCTGAAAATATCTTTGTTCAATGTGCATTTTCTTTCAAAAATATTATTTTAAATTTATTATGAATCAGCAAACGACATCATGCATGATGATAAAACATTGAGAGCATACTGTGGGCACATAATTGCACACTGATTTAACCATACTAACTCTACAGCTGAGATGTGGGTTTTTTTCGAGATAGAATCTTGCTCTATCACCCAGGCTGGAGTGCCATGGCTCAATCTCAGCTCACTGCAATCTCTGCTTCCTGGGCTCAAGTGATCCTCCCACCTCAGTCTCCCAAGTAGCTGGGACTACAGGCATGTGCCACCATGCTTGGCTAATTTTTAAAATTTTTTGTAGAGACGATGTCTCACTATATTGCCTAGGCTGGTCTTGAACTCTGGTGCTCAAGTGATCCTCCTGCTTCAGCTTCCCAAAGTGCTGGGTTTACAGGTATGGGCCACTATGCCTGGCCCTGATATCTACTGTGACTGGTGCCCAGGGCACTTGTCTAGTTTTTACATATTTTTAAAATGTCATCCTTGAAAACATTATTAAAATAAAGAACAAGATGAAGTGGGTAGCTTTAACCATTTTGTAAATAATAGCCAATTTATTAGATAAGGAAATGAAATAAGAGATATAAATATTAGGAAGAAATCATCATTACTTATAGATGATTTGACTTCCTATTATCTACTCAGAATTTTTCCATTTCTCTGTGGCCCAGGGACTATCTCATCCTCATACTTGACCTGAGTTGTTGCTGGTGAAAATCTCAGTGCTGTGTATTTGTTTTTGGTTTTCTGGTCAGGGGAAGAGGAGGTGAGTGAAGCCAGTTTGCCTCTATGCTGCCATTTTGGAACTGGAAGTCGTCAATCTCCATTCTTGCTTGATAATTTCTAAGGACAAAATTCTAGGTTGGAATTTTGAAGGCATTTCTCTTGCTTCTTGTCTTCTTGTTTTCAGTCCTGCTGTTGAGAAGCCCAAAGCTGTTGTGTTTCTTCATTCTTTGTATATAACCAAACTGTTTACTTTTTTCCCCCAGAAGTTAGTCGAATAATTTTTTTGTCCAGTTGTTCTGAAGTTTCACAAAGAGTGACTTGTTATGAATCTATCTTCATCTGTTTTCCTCAGCACTTGGTGGGTCCTTTTAATTTGAAAAATCAAGCTCTTAAATTCTGGTGATTTTTCTCAAATTATTTTGATGATTTGATTTGTTCTACTTTTTCTGTTCCTTTGGTTTTGTTGTCTTTTTTTTCTTTTTTCTTTTCTTTTTTTTTTTAAGACGAGGTTTCTCCATGTTGGTCAGGCTGGCCTTGAACTCCCGACCTCAGGTGATCTGCCCACCTTGGCCTCCAAAGTGCTTGGATTACAGGCGTGAGCCACCACGCCCTGCCTTTTATTTCCTATTTCTATCGCTGTTTTGTTTTGTTCTACTTTTAGTGATACTTCAACTTTGCCTTCTCCTCTATTAAGAGTTGTTTGTTTCCATCATGCATTTAATTCCCGAGGACTCTTTTGTTCTTTGAGAATTCCTATTCTTTAGCATTTTGTTCTTGTTTTGTAGATACTGTATATATTTTTTAATAACTCTAAGGATGTTAATGACATTTTGTTTTTCCTTCTAAAGTTTTATTTTCCCTGAATAGTCTTTAATTCCTCCTGATTGCTTTTTTCTTTCTTTCTTTTCTTTTTTTTTTTTTTTTTTTTTTTTTT
>NW_016108141.1:280902-283598 GCF_001604975.1 Cebus imitator
ATAGAGATAAGGTCTTCTATGTTGCCTAGGCTGGTCTGGATGTCCTGGCCTCAGGTGATCCTCTTGCCTCGGCCTCCCAAAGTGCTGGGATTACAGGCATAAGCCACCGCACCCGGCCCAGATTGCTTCTTTCCATTTGTATTTGCCTGTATCTTTTCACATTAGAAGACTTCCTCAATGACTCATAAACCTTTTTTTTTTTTTTAGATGGAATCTCACTCTGTCGTCCAGGCTGGAGTGCAGTGGCATGATTTCTGCACACAGCAACCTCTGCCTCCTGGGTTCAAGGAATTCTCCTGCCTCAGTCTCCTGAGCTGCTGGGACTACAGGTATATGCCATCACACCTGGCTAATTTTTGTATTTTTAGTAGAGACAAGGTTTCACCATGTTGGCCAGGCTGGTCTCAAACTCCTGACCTCAGGTGATCTGCCCACCTAGGCATCCCAAAGTGCTGAGATTACAGGCATGAGCCACCGCGCCCAGCCAGTAATCCTTGATCACATAATCATATGATTAAAGCATGGCAACCTACCCCCATGACTAAGCATGAGAGAGTAAAAACTCAATGGAAGTGCGAAATATGGGGCCTTATTTTTTCTGAAGAGATAGAGTGTTGATATGTTGCCCAACGTGGCCTCTAGGCCTCTAATTCTCAGCCTCAAGCAATCCTCCCACTTCAGCCTCTATAGTAGTTGAGACCACAGGCTTGTGCTATGGGGCGTGGCTTGCATATGGGGCTTGTTGACTTTACAATTCATTATGGAGGGCCTGGAGTGGGCAAGTTCACCAGGAAGAAACTTCCAATCTCTTGCTAGGTGGACAAATGCCTAGTTGCTAGCATTCTGCCTAGTGAGGGGAGAGGGCTGAGGAGGTCTGTGCAATAAACATTCAACATACATAAGCACCAAGTCCCTCTGTTTGGGATACAAGACCTATGTCTCAACTTGCCAGGAACTTTCATACCTGAAGACCTTAGGTTTTACTTTCATCAGACAATAAACGTCTGGTCTACTTTCACTTAGACAGACATATTTGTAAGGTTTGACACTGCTTGCTATATTTCTTTACCTGATTCTTTTTTTTAGACAGAGTCCTGCTCTGTTGCCCAGGCTGGAGTGCAACGGTGCAATCTCGGCTCACTGCAACCTCCACCTCCCAGGTTCAAGCGATTCTCCTGCCTCAACCTCCCAAGTAGCTGGGATTACAGGTGCTCACCACCACACACGGCTAATTTTTGTATTTTTCGTAGAGACAGGGTTTCACCATGTTGGACCAGGCTGGCCTATAACTACTGACCTGAAGCAATCCGCCCTCCTTTGCCTCCCAAAGTTCTGGGTTTACAGGTGTGACCCACGGCACCCCTCCTCTTTACCTGTTTCTTAATTCAAAGACACTTAATCTTGAGATCAGAACTAGCAGTGGAGAAGGATGGTGAAACGTTCATTCCTATGCTAAGGGCTGTGCTGGGTCCTTCCTTTGGTATATCAAGAAGTGGGCCATTGTCTCTAGCAGAATTTTTTCCTCATAAAAACTTACCTGTTATATGTGCCACACTTTGGGACTGTGGTGACATAAGTATTAACAACTCATAGGTAAAATTATCAAGAGTGACTTAACAGAGTTAAAGTGTTAGCATGCTAAGAAAGCCTTTAATGACTAATCCCGTTGTTGACTTTTAAGGGGTGGCAGAACACCGATGGGGATATGATTTTTGTCCCATTTTATCACACCACTTATATGTAGGTTCAGTATGTATAAGATTCAATAAAATATTCAGATGTGTGTAAGTATCCCCAAATTTCACACACACACACACACACACACACACACACACCCCTACACCTGAAAGTTTTCTTTTATTATAGTTTATCTTATATAATCTAAAAATCATTAGTAAATGTATTTTTTAAATCACAAAACATATAATGAAATAGTTCTAAATGTTTTTGTCATCCCTCACCTCATTATTTTTAAAACGTGGAAGTGGTCAATTTCACAAAGCTGGGCTTTTCTGATATGTGGGAAACAGTAACTGAAAGGTTTACTAAAACTCTACACTTAGAGGCAAAGACAAATGTCTCTGCAAGGTGACTTCTAAATATACATGGGACACATAGTTATTAGTGACTATCTGACTCAGTTCAGCGGAAGCTAATGAGGGAAAAGGGGAATGAGCTGTTAGTGGAAATTTGTACCTTTCATTTTTGGGTCTTATGTGTCTATTTCTGGATCCATCAGGAAGAGAAGCATTTGAGATTGGACACTGTTTATACTTAATACATTCTAGACATGGAAAAAGATCCACTCTTCTTTCTTTGACTTAGTACTACCATCAAATTTCATCTCCATCAGAAACAATTTTTTTTTTCATTTTTAAAATAGTTTCCTTTTGCCTAAAGAAACAATTTAGGCTGGGTGCAGTCGGTGGCTCATGCCTGTAATCCCAGCACTTTGCGAGGCCAAGGCAGCTGGATCACTTCAGGTTGGGAGTTTGAGACCAGCCTGGCCAACATGGTGAAACTCTGTCTCTACAAAAAATACAGAGCATTAGCCAGGTGTGGCACGCCTACAGTCCCAGCTACTCAAGAGGCTAAGACTGGAGTATCCCTTACGTCAGAAAGCGGAGGTTGTAGTGAGCTGAGATCACACCACTGCACTCTAGTCTGGGTGACAGAGCCAGAACCTGTCTCAAAAA
>NW_016108141.1:285573-312480 GCF_001604975.1 Cebus imitator
GCACGTGCCACCATGCCCAGCTAATTTTTTGTATTTTTAGTAGAGACGGGGTTTCACCATGTTGACCAGGATGGTCTCGATCTCTTGACCTCGTGATCCACCCGCCTCGGCCTCCCAACGTGCTGGGATTACAGGCTTGAGCCACCGCGCCCGGCAAACAGAGGATTTTTTATGAGCCTAGCTCCTGGGAGCTAGGAATTCAGTAAGATCAAGATGGAGGTCATGACCTCCAGGAGATTCCCTGTGGGTCAGAGAAGGCAAGATTCTTGGGATTCCTCATTTCCTTAACCAGTAAACCATTTATTGAGCACCTACTCTCAGGCCCCATATGGGCCCTGGGGTTGGCACTGACACGGAAGTGGGGCAGGAAGGGCTGGGTAGAGAAGGACGGGGTCCATGGCTAGGGCTCCACCCCAAGGGCTGTGCCCACGAACTTAGGTGAGAACAGGCATTTCTGTTTTCCTGCCTAAATGTTGCATTTCTCAAGACCACTCTGGTCCATCACGCCCCCATCCTGTGCCTATAAAAGCAGCCAAGACCCTAGCAGGCAGACACAAGCTGCTCGACTTGCAGAGGAACAGTTAGGCAGAAGAACACGCAAGTGATTGGACGCTGGCGGAAGAGCACACCGACAGACCCTGGCCGGCCAGCGTCGCGTGAGACTGCGGGGAGTTTGGCCAGGGCGGTTGGAGGGGAGCCCCGCCCACTGAGCAACCTGACTCCGGGTAGTGGGGGAAAACCACCTTCCCACTCCATCTCCCTTCTGGCTCTGATATCTAATGAGAGCTACTGCCACTCAGTAAAACCTTGCACTCATTCCCCAAGCCCACATGTCCTCTGATTCTTCCGGTACACCCAAGAAACCCCGGGATACAGGAAGCCCTCTGTCCTAGCAATAAGGCAGCTGTCTAACTGAGCTAACACAAGCCGCCTGCGGTTGGACTGAGGATGGCTAAACTGAGAGCACACGGTAACACACGCCCACTGGAGCCTCAGGAGCTGTAAATCCGACATCATGCCTTAGAGGACTGGCAAATTACTACATTTCCTGGAGTTTCAGGGCGACTTGCGATATTTAAAAGCTCAAATGTTAAATTGTTGGTTGCTGGATCTCTCTGGTATGCACTGTGTTTTGCGTAAAAACAGGCTGTCATAAGAGCACATAGGAAGGACACCTGACTGGGGTAGGTCTGAAGGAGTTGGTCTGAAGGTGAAGATAACTGGCATTTAAAGCTTTTATAACGTGAAGAGCTTCCTCCTCTCCTCACCAAAAATAATGATAAACAAAATAAAGCAGAAGAGGCCGGGCGCAGTGGCTCATACCTGTAATACCAGCACTTTGGAAGGCCGAGGCAGGCAGATCACCTGAGGTCAGGAGTTCGAGACCAGCATGGCCAATGTGGCAAAACCCTGTCTCTACTAAAAATACAAAAATTAGCAGGTCATGCACACCTGTAATCCCAGCTACCAGGGAGGCTGAGGCAGGAGAATCGCTTGAACCCGGAAGGTGGAGGTTGCAGTGAGCCGAGATCGCGCTATTGCACTCCAGCCTGGGCGACAGAAGGAGACTCCATCTCAAAACCAACCAACCAACAAACAAAACAAAACAAAAAACAAAATAAAGCAGAAGAGATTGGACAAGCAGGGGAAGGTTAGAGAGAGAAGCTTGCTTCTTTAGAAGAGCCACAGGTATTTCAGTAGAACTAGAGCATGATAAGGGACTTGGAGACTTTTCAGTGCCACAGTCTACTTTGTCCATCTGGTAAAAGCCTACGCACTTGTCTTAGAATAATAGCTTTAAATGTATAAAGTGGGAAACTATTATATTGCAGTGCAGTTACCAGAATATTTAAAACACAAGTGCTATATATGTATCTGTGTGTCAACCCATTAATAAAAAGGTCTAGCAGTGGTTATAACTACTAAAATTTCACAGTAGCAATGAAGAGAAATAATGTTTTAAGATATTTGCAGTAACCAGGTGTGGTGGAGTGCACATGTAGTCCCAGCTACTCAGGAGACTGAGGCAGGAGGATCATTTGCACCCAGGAATTTGTGGCTGTAGTGTGCTATGATCATGCCTGTGAAAAGCCACTGCTCTCCAGCCTGGGCAACCTTGTGAGACATTGTCTCTAAAAATAAAAATTAAAAAAAATTTTTTAAAGATGTCTTCGGCCAGACAAGGTGGCTCGTGCCTTTGGGAGGCCAAGGCAGGCAGATCACCTGAGGTCAGGAGTTTGAGACTAGCCTGACCAACATGGAGGAAGCCCGTCTCTACTAAAAATACAAAATTAGCTGGACATGGTGGCTCACACTTGTAATCCCAGCTACTCAGGAGGCTGAAGCAGGAGAATAGCTTGAACCCGGGAGGCGGAGGTTGCAGTGAGCCAAGATAGTGTCATTGCACTCCAGCCTGGGCAACAAGAGGGAAACTCCATCTCAAAAAAAAAAAAAAGATGTCTTCAAAAACTGGAGTGACTTGTAAAAATGTCTGATCTCTGTTAGTTGTAGAGTCACAGCTGTTGTTAATAATATTACAGTTTATTGCCTATATTCATAATAGGAGGAAATCTTAAATTTCAATTAGAGATTGGTAAAAAATAATTTTTTTTTTTTTTTGCATTCAAGTTCAATCTACCATAGATCCCAGGTTATGACCTCCTGGTTTTAGGCTGAATTTTCTAAACAGGGCTTCTGCCTTCAATCAGATGTACCTCTATTCCAGTTGTCTAGTTGGGGAAGGCACAAATCTGATCAAGCCATTTTCGTCTGTCTAGCTCTTTACTAGTTCCCCTGGCCTTTGGGATTAAGTCTAAATTCTTCCTTGTGATTTACAAATCTCTCCAATATAAGTCTCTTTCCACACCCTTACTCCTGCTCTTTTTCCAAGATGAACAGAACTTGTCAAACACAATCCCGTTTTGCCTTCCCACTCGCTGCTTTTTTCTGATTGGAACCCTCTTTGCTGTACACACCTATTGCAAGTGGCCTCATGCCTGCAATCCCAGCACTTCGGGAGGCCAAGGTGGGCAGATCACTTGAGGTTAGGAGTTTGAGACCAGCCTGGCCAAGATGGTGAAACCCCATCTCTACTAAAAATACAAAAATAAGCCAGGTGTGGTGGCGGGCTACTTGGGATGCTGAAGCACAAGAATTCCTTGAACCTGGGAGATGGAGGTTGCAGTGAGCTGCGATTGTGCCACTGCACTCCAGCCTGGGTGACAGAGCGAGACTCTGTCTCAAAAAGAAAAGAAATCTGACTTAACGTCTACCTGGTTCCTGGCCTGACACTGGGAGAGACAGATAATTCAACATGCCTTTATAACACAGTGTTAGAACTGCTTTATCCATTGTTTTATTTCCAGAGTTTGCACAGTGCCAGAACAGTACCTGTTTAATGCTTAAGTGTTTCGCAACTCCAAAGGGTGCCATTCACACTGTATTCTATGTGAATGGGCCCTCGATCCCCAGCCCCCCACCACAGAGTTCTGTAACTGTTAGCCCTGGCCTGACAGTATTTTACTGATGAATAAACAAATGAATAAATGGGCTCAACTGGGCGTGGAAGAATCCTGCAGGTACTGAATTTGGGCAGGAATCATTATTGGATTATGTATATAGTCCTGTGTTCTTAATGACTAGGATACGTTCTTCGAAACGCATCATTAGGTGATTTGTTGTTGTGGGACCATCACGGAGTGCACTCAAACCTGGATGATAGCACCTATTGCACACCTAGAATATATGGTATAGCCTATTGCTCCTAGGCTATATACCTATACAGGATGTTACTCTACTGAATACTGTGCCGCATGGTAAGTATTTATATATCTAAACATAGAAAACACAGTAAAAATATGATATTATAATCTTTAAACTTTTCGTTTAATTTAAATTTTTTAAATAAATAAAGATGAGATCTCACTATGCCACCCAGGCTGGTCTAGAACTTCTTGGTTCCAGCGATCCTCCTGCCTCTGCCTCCTAAAGTGCTGAGATTACAAACATGAGCCACCGCCCCTGGCCTGATATTATCATCTTGTAGGACCACTACAGTGTATGTGATCCATAATTGACTGAATAGTCATTATGTGGCATATGACTGTACTCAGTTTTTTATGTTTATCATTGTAATCTTTTTTGTGTGTGTCTGCATATTATAATTTAGGAGAACTGAGTATTTCAAGGGCTTAAAAAAGCCACTTGTGATCGGGCGCAATGGTTCATGCCTGTAATCCTAGCATTTTGGGAGGCTGAGGTGGGCGGATCACCTAGGAGTTCGAGACCAGACTGGCCAAAATGGTGAAACCCCTTCTCTACTAAAAATACAAAAAAATTAGCCAGGCATAGTTGCACACACCTGTAGTCCCAGCTACTCAGGAGGCTGAGGTATAATTGCTTGAACCCAGTATGCGGAGGCTTCGGTGAGTCAAGATCGTGCCATTGCACTCCAGCCTGGGTGACAAGTGAAACTCCATCTCAAAAAAAAAAAAAAAAAAGCCACTTATTTTTCTGAATATATAGAAGTATTACAGGCTGGGCACAGTGCCTCATGCCAGTAATCCCAGCACTTTGGGAGGCCAAGACAGGCAGATTGCTTGAGCCCAGGAGTTCAAGACCAGCCTGGGCAACAAAGCAAGACCCCATCTCTACGAAAAATAAAAAAAATTAACCCAGCATGCCATATACCTGTTGTCCCAGCTATTCAGGAGGCTGAGATGGGAGGATCACCCAGGAGGTTGAGGCTGCAGTGAGCGAAGATTATGTGATTATGACACTACACTTCAGCCTGAGTGACAGAGTCACCTGTCTCAAAAAAAAAGTGCATATATAGGAAGCTTGAAACATATCATAAAATAATATACAAAACTAAAATCAAAGTCATCCCAAAACAATCCTATGAATGAACAGAACTGTCTTGGGGTATTTTATACCAATGACATTTAATTAAAATTAAAAATCAGATTGACTATATATTTGCACAGTTTGTGTGTGTGTGTGTGTGTGTGTGTGTGTGTGTGGTTTTTGTTTGTTTTTTTGAGACAGAATCTTGCTCTGTTGCTGAGGCTGGAGTGCAGTGGCATAAAAACGGCTCGCTGCAGCTTTGGCCTCCTGGGCTCAAGTGATTCTCCTGCTTCAGCCTCCCAAGTAGCCGGGACTACAGGCACATGCCACAACACCCGGCCAATTTTTGTATTTTTTTGTAGAGATAGGGTCTCAATATGTCGCTCAGTCTGGTCTTGAACTCTTGGCCTTAAACAATCCTCCTGTCTTGGCCTCTAAAAGTGCTGGGATTATAGGCATGATTCCTGGCCTGCACACTGATTTTTTATTCCAAATGTGTTAATTGTGGAAGACATACAGAATATATAGTTATCATAGCGATGTGGTTTTTCTTTTTTTAATTCTTTAATTTTGCAAATATTTTCTGAATGTAAAACATGAGTAAGGCACTGGAGTGGACATTCCGGAGAATGTAAAGACAAATTGGACATTGATCTCATTACTCAGGCACTTACAGGCTGTTGGTGAGATCAGACACATTAACACGGTCATGCACCGCAGAGCAGCGTTTCTGTCGACAACTGAATGCACAGTGGTCCCGTCAGGTCATAATGGAGCTGAACAATTTCTGTTGCCTAGTGATATCATAGCTGTTGTAATGTCGTAGTGCAATTACTTAATTTTAAAATATAGCATAGCCTAAGCATACAGTGTTTGTAAAGCCTACGGTACTATGCAGTAATGTTCTAGGCCTTCACATTCACTCACTACTTACTGATTTACCTAGAGCAGCTTGCAAGCTCTATTCATGATGAGTCTATACAGTGCAACTTTTTTTTTTTTTGAGATACAGTCTTGCTCTTGTTGCCCAGGCTGGAGTGCAATGGTACAATCTTGGCTCACTGCAACCTCCACCTCCCAAGTTCAAGCAATTCTCCTGCCTCAGCCTCCTGAATAATAGCCCCCTAGAGATGTGGTCTCACTGTGTTGCTCAGTTTGGACTGAATTCCTGGGCTCAAGTGCTGCTTTTGACTCAACCTCCCGAGTACCTCGTACCACAAGCACGTGCAGCTACACCTGGCTCACTTTGAAATCTTTCAAACCATATTTTTTTGTACTTTTTCTAGGTTTAGATACAGAAATACTTACATGGTGTTACAATTGCCTACAGTATTCAGTACAATGACATACTGTATAAGTTTGTAGCCGAGGAGCATTATTATATTATTACACCAAACCATACAGCCTAGGTGTGTAGTAAGCTGTACCATCTAAGTTTGTGTAAGTATACTGTATGATATAATCACCTAAGGATGTATTTCTCAGAACGTATTCCTGTTGTTCAGTGACACATGATTGTACAAGACAGTAAGGACATATGAGAAAGGTGTAGTCACCCAGAGTGAATTTTTTGTTTGTTTGTTTTGAGATGGAGTCTTGCTCTGTCACCCAAGCTGGAGTGCAGTGGTACGATCTTGGCTCACTGCAACCTCCACCTACTGGGTTCAAGTAATTCTCCTGCCTCAGCGTCCTGAGTAGCTGGACTATAGGTACATGCCATTATGCCAGCTAACTTTTTTTATTTTTTGTAGTGACAGCAGTCTACCTGTGTTGCCCAGTCTGGTCTTTAACTCTTGGCCTCCAGCAGTCCTCCCATCTCAGCCTCCTACAGTACTGGAATTGCAGGGGTGAGCCACCATGTCTGGTCCCATTTCACTATATATATATATTTTTTTGAGACAGAATCTCGCTCTGTCACCCAGGGAGTGCAGTGGCACAATCTCCACTCTCTCCAACCTCCGCCTCCTGGGTTCAAGCAATTCTCCTGTCTCAGCCTCTCAAGTAGCTGCGACTACAGGTGCGCAACACCATGGCCCACTAGTTTTTGTATTTTTGGCAAAGGCAGGGTTTCACTGTGTTGGTCAGGCTGGTCTCGAACCCCTGACCTCGTGATCCTCCCGCCTCGGTCTCCCAAAGTGCTGGGATTACAGGCATAAGCCAATTTTGTATTTTAAAATCCAAAGCATAGACAGGGCATGGTGGCTCACACCTGTAATTCCAGCACTTTGGGAGGCTGAGGTGGGCGGATCAAGAGGTCAGGAGACCATCCTGGCTAACACAGTGAAACTCCGTCTCTACTAAAAATACAAAAAATTAGCCAGGGGTGGTGGCACGTGCCTGTAGTCCCAGGTACTCAGGAGGCTGAGGCAGGAGAATCGCTTGAACCCAGGAGTCGGAGGTTGCAGTGAGCTGAAATCGCACCGCTGCACTCCAGCCAGGGTGACAGAGCGAGCTTTCATCTCAAAAAGAAAAAAAAAAAAAAAATCCAAAGCATAACTATGGCCCATTTTTTCATGTAATATGGCCCTACCTACCTGCCCAACTTCATTTCGTGACATGTTTGCCTTTGTAATTGCTGTTTCCTTAACCTAGAATCCTGGAATTCTTTTTCTATTTGCATTTCATATGGCTGGCTCATCCTAGTGCCTTCAGTTGAATACCTCTGCAGAGATAAATTTTCAAACACATTAACCAAAGTACCCTCTCATCCACACAACTACTCTCTATCATATCATCCTATTTATTTTCTTCTTTAGATTTACAATCTGTAAAGGTATTATATTACCTATTTGTTATTGGTATATTGTATGGCTTTCCCACTAGACTATAAATTCCATAGGATATGGACTTTTTAAGTTCTCTTTATTAAAAAATTTTTCCACGTTTTTATTTTGCAAAATTTCAAACCTACAGAAAAGTTAAAAGAATACAGTGAACACCATTATACCCTTCGGCTAGACTCCAATTGTTGGTATTTTGTCATGTTTGCTTTACTTCTCTCATATATCTGTTTGAAAGTTGAACAATTTGCATTTATTATATTTCGCCCTTAAATACTTCAGACTGGGTTTGGCAGGGTGGCTCACCCCTGTAATCCCAGCACTTTGGGAGGCCAAGACAGGAGGACAGCTTAAGCTCAGCAATTTGGGACCAGCCTGGGCGACAGAGGGAGACCTTGTCTCAAATAAAAAAGAAAAAAGAAGGGCCGGGCGCGGTGGCTCAAGCCTGTAATCCTAGCACTTTGGGAGGCCGAGGCGGGTGGATCACGAGGTCAAGAGATCGAGACCATCCTGGTCAACATGGTGAAACCCCGTCTCTACTAAAACTACAAAAAATTAGCTGGGCATGGTGGCGCGTGCCTGTAATCCCAGCTACTCAGGAGGCTGAGGCAGGAGAATTGCCTGAACCCGGGAGGCGGAGGTTGCGGTGAGCTGAGATCGCGCCACTGCACTCCAGCCTGGGTAACAAGAGCGAGACTCCGTCTCAAAAAAAAAAAAAAAAAAAAAAAAGAAAAGAAAATTTCAGCCTGAATCTCCTAAGAACAAGTAATCTTTCTGATCGATGTGGTGACGTCACGCTCTCCCGGGCCACTACCCATCCGCGGTGGGCGAGGGACGGACATTCCTGGTAAAAGGGGCCGTTCTTCTCGTCCTGCCAGCCGGGGCCCCTTGCCTCTCCTCCCCGCCTGTGGGGTTTGTGTTGGGAGGCACTGGGGTACGGAATCCGGCCTGACCTCGCTGCTCCCCCGTCCTCCGCCTGGAGGGAGCGGCGGGGTCCTCTGACACGGCAGACATCCCTCGCTCTTGCCTCCTGTGGTTGTTGCCTTGCGGGGGCGGCCCCTCTCGGCGGCGGTGGGGGGCTGTCCCGCCGGCCCGTCGTGCTGCCCTTGCCGGGGTGGTGCGAGCGTTGGCTCCGCTTGGGCCTTTGCGGTGGTCCTGGAGCGCTCGGGTTGTCCCTCAGGTGCCCGCGGCCGAGTGGTGGTATGCCGTTCCCGCCCCCAGGGCCCCCTCCTCCGGTTGCTGCCGCGGGCTCTGCGTGTGGGTCCTGAGGAGGAGCTCAGCTAGCCCGGGGTGTCGTCGGGGCGGTCGCCCCTCCCACACGGGGTGCCTCGGGCTTTTCCTCCTCTTACCGTAGACCACCCCTCCCCCAGGTGTCCCTGAGCGCTGTTTTGTTGTTGTTTTTTTTCCCTTTTTTTAAATATTAAATTTTTTTTAGGACAAAAATTAAAAAAAAAAAGAACAAGTAATCATTCCTGTATAACCAAAATACTATTATCACTGCAAGACATTTAACATTACTATAGTGCTATTATCTAACATATGATCAGTTTTCAGTTTTCCCCAATTGTCTTTTATGGCTCTTTTTTCCCAATCTAAGATCCAATCAACGATCACCCATTGCATTTGATTAAGTCTTTTAAAGTCTACTTTATTTTAGTCTACCTATTTTTAAATTTTTTTTTTGCTCTGACATTAACTTTTTTAAGAATCCAGGACGGGCACAGTGGCTCGCTCCTGTAATCCCAGCACTTTGGGAGACTAAGGCGGGCAGATCACCTAAGGTACGGAGTTTGAGACCAGCCTGACCAACATGGTGAAACCTTGTCTCTACTAAAAATAAAAAAAAAAATAGCTGGGCATGGTGGTGGAAACCTATAATTCCAGCTACTCGGGAGGCTGAGACAGAATTGCTTGAACCTGGGAGGCAGAGGTTGCAGTGAGTTGAGATCACACCATTGCACTCCAGACTGGGCAACAAGAGTGAAACTCCATCTTAAAAAAAAAAAAAAAAGAATCCAGACCATTTATCTTGTAGAATCATTTACAATTTATTTTTGGCAAGATTAATTAATGTAAGTGATAATGTACTTCTCATTCTATCATATCAGGTGAAATGGAATGTCAGTTTGTCCTATTACTGGTGATGCTAAATTTGATCACTTGGTTAAAGTGGAGTCTATCACATTGCTCCTTGGAAAAATACCTTCGTAGTTAACATTAATATTTAGGGAACACATGAATATTCCTATTTTCCAACAATCTTTCACCCATTGGTTTTAGCATCTTTTGATTTTTTTTTTTTTTTTTTTTTTTTTTTAATTTTTTTTTTTTTTTTTTTTTTTTTTTTGTAGAGACAGAGTCTCACTCTGTCTCCCACACTGGCATGATCTCAGCTCACTGCAACCTCCGCCTCCTAGGTTCAAGCAATTCTCCTGCCTCAGCCTCCCAAGTAGCTGGGATTACAGGCACGTGCTGCCATGCCCGGCTAATCTGTTTGTGTGTTTTTTTAGTAAAGATGGGGTTTCACCATATTGGCCAGGCTGGTCTCGAACTCCTGACCTCCTGATCCACCCGCCTCAGCCTCCCAAAGTGCTGGGATTATAGGTGTGAGCCATCTCGCCCAGCCTGATGATTCTTGAATCAGTTTACAGTGGTAGTTGCAAAATGATGATTTTTCCTTTTTGGCTTTATTTTTATTTTTTTGAGACAGAGTATCATTCTGTCATCCAGGCTGTAGTGCAATGGCATGATTATGGCTCATTGCAGCCTCAACTTCCTGGGTTCAGCCTCCCAGTAGCTGGGACTACAGGAGCACACCACCACACTTTCCTAATGTTTTATTTTTGTTTATTTTTTGTAAAGATGGGGTTTCACAGGGTTGCCTAGCCTGGTTTCAAACTCTTGGTGTCAATCATCCACCGGCCTAGGCCTCCCAAAGTGCTGAGATTACAAGTGTGAGCCATGATGCCCAGACTTCTGACTTAGTGCCCGGCATAGTACTTGGAATAAGGTACACACTGAGTGAATATTTGTTGAATAAATTAATGAAAATCTACTTTATATCAGATATGTTGATCACAAATTCTGTCAAAATGGTAGTAATGTAGTAGCTTATTTTGGTGTTAAGGATAGAACTTTGGCATACATCTAAGTGAACTATCTAATTTTTGGATTGGGGTCAGCATACTATGGCCCATGAAACAAACCTCTGCCACCTGTTTTTGTGTGGTCCACAAGCTAAAAATGGGTTTTCACACTTTTAGCTCGTTGGAGAAAAAAATTCAAAAGTGTAAGTGTATCATGATATGTGAAAATTATATGAAATTCAAATGTCAGTGTTCATAAATTAAGTATTATTGGAACACAGGTACCCACATTTGTTTAGATAATGTTTTAGATACCTTCCCACTACAAATGGTAAAGTTGAGTTGCTGCAACAGAGATCATATGGTCTGCAAAGTGTAAAATTTAGTTTTACTATCTCACCTTTTATGAAAATTTTTGCTCTGCTCTGTGTTGTGGTTCATGCCTGTTATCTCAGCAGTTTGGAAGGCTGAGGTGGGAGGATCACTTGAGCCCAGGAGTTTGAGGTTACAATGAGCGATGATTGCACCACTGCACTCCAGCCTGGGCAACAGTGAGACTCTGTCTTGAAAAAAAAAGAAAAGAAAAAAAAAAGTCTGCTGACTCCTGCATTAGATCTTAAACTCCTTGATGGCACAATGTTTTGCGCATAAAAAGCATTCAATACATGTTTGTTGGATTAAATTGAAACTCTAAAGTCTTCTGATTTAATTTTTCTGATTTGAATTCCTTGCCTAGATCTACACAACTACTACCTGTTTGAATGGGTAGTATCTTACCTTGAAAAGTAGTTTTAATACTTGTCCAAGTTTGTTCGTCCCTTATGGAATAGAAAGGGAAGTCATACATTTACCTACCTCTAATACCCGGCTGAATAGGTTAAGAGCCACAAGAAAGTTACAGTTTATACATTCCTGGCTTCAGGGTGAAACAGAATTCATTAAACTGAAGCAATTTGGAAAATACTTCAGTTTCAGAGTAGATGACACTGGATTTTCAGATCACGTGGGAAGACCAAGAACAAAACTGGAGTTGGGATATCATAAGGAGGATGCTATGATATTGTTACCAGAAAGGGGTCCCTATCCAGACCTCAAGACAGCACTCTTGGTTTTTGTGCAAGAAAGAATTCAGGATGAGTCCACAGTATAAAGTGAAAGCAAGTTTGAGAAAGTGAAGAAACAAGAGAATGGCTACTCCATAGGCAGAGCAGCAGTTTGGGCTACTCAACTGATTATACTTATAGTTATTTCTTGATTATATGCTAAATGAGGAGTGGGTTTTTGATGAGTTTTCCAGGAAAGGGATGGGCAATTCCAGGAACTGAGCGTTCCTCCCCTTTTTAGACCATATAGGGTAACTTCCTGACATTGCCATGGAATTTCTAAACTGTCCTGGTACTGGTGGGAGTGTCTTTTAGCATGCTAATACATTATAATTAACATGTAATGAGCAGCAAGGATAACCAGAGGTCACTTTCGTCACCATCTTGATTTTGGTGGGTTTTGGCCAGTTTCCTATTTTATCAGCAAGGTCTGTGTGACATGCATCTTGTGCCAACCTCCTATCACCTGCGACCTAGAATGCCTTAACCTCCTGGGAATGCAGTCCAGTAGGTCTCAGCCTCATTTACCCAGTCCCTAGTCAAGATGGAGTTGCTCTGGTTCAAACGCCTCTGACAATATGGCTGGCTTGGCTGGGGCATAGAACTCGGTGAAGGGCGCTGATGTGTCATGCTCAACCCTGAAGAAACTGCATATCCCAGAATTAAGAACTGCACTCTATTCCGGCCATTTGTAAACACCTTCTCGCTTTCTTTCTTTTTTTTTTTCCTTTGCCCTCTTGAACCTGATAACACTACTCATTTTCAAGCCTTCAGTAACCTGGCTTTTCTTTTATCACTTCACTGGGACAATTCTCTTGAAGGTTACTTGTAGTCACCAGCACCACCAGTGGACTTTGATTAGACCTCTTCCATCTTTGTCTAACTGCAGCATTCAACACTTTAATTTTTCTTCTTTCTTAAACCCTTTCAGGCTGGGCGTGGTGGCTCACGCCTGTAATCCCAACACTTTGGGAAACCAGGGTGGGCGTACTGTTTGAACCCAGGAGTTTGAGACCAGCCTGGGCAACATGGCAAAAACCCCATTTCTGCAAAAAATTAAAAAATAAAAATTGCCTGGACTTGGGCATGCACCTGTAATCCCAGGTACTTGGGAAGCTGAGGTGGGAGAATCACCTGAGCGCAGGAGGCTGAGGTTGCAGTGAGCTGAGATTTAGCCACTGCGCACTCCAATCTGGGCAATAGAGCAAGATTTTGTCTAAAAAAAAAAAAAATTAGCTGGGTGTGGTGGCTCATGCCTATAATCCCAGCACGTTGGGAGGCTGAGGTGGGCCGGTCACTTGAAGTCTGGAGTTTGAGGCCAGCCTGGCCAAAATGGTGAAACCCCATCTCTACTAAAAATACAAAAATTAACCAGATGTGGTGGTACGTGCCTATAATCTCAGCTACTCAGGGACTGAGACAGGAGAATCGTTTGCACCTGGGAGGCAGAGGTTGCAATGAACTGAGATCACACCACTGCACTCCAGAGCCAGATTCTTTTTTTTTAATAAAAAATAAAACCCTTTCTGATGGCACCTATACTCCCTCCTTTGGTTCCTTTTCATTGACAGATAACAAAAAGGGGTTACAATCAGGATATAGGTGTCAGCTGGAAACAGTGAGGTCAAAATAGTTCTTATATTTGGCTTTATCTTCTTTCAACACAAACTTTTATGGAAACACTGGATGTTTCTGCAAAGTACACAACATCCAGATGTGATGTTGTAAAGGGAAAAAAGACTCTTGGAATGTTCAGTCTTGTGGAGGCAAGAGATTGGTAAATAAGCAATTAAAACTCAAAGAAGAATAAAATGAGGGTTGATAAGAAGCATAAGTAGCATTCTGTGGATGTGAAGAGGAAGGGGCAATTAAAAGTGACTTTGANAAAAAAAAAAAAAAAAAAAAAGAAAGAAAGAAAAGAAAAAACAGAGTCAAGTGAGAGAACAGGCAGACTGTAGAGAGAACAAGGGAAGGGAAGAAATCCAGGATGGCGAGAGAGAGGCCTACAGCGAACACAAAGAGTCCCTGGGCAGTTGGGAAGCCAGTGCTGTGCCTTTGAGGGGGCTAGGTGAAGTCTGAGGTTGCTGTGACACGGCCAGGTGACAACCAGAGGGTGAGTGCTTTCTGGAGAGGTCATGCCCAGGAGTGAGGGTGGAAGGCAGGTCCTTGTGTTTTCAGAGTCATGTGGGTGGGTTGAGTGACGGGTCCGGTGGAAACCCTCTGAGATTGGGATCACTCTTCCACACCTTCAGCAGTTGTTCTGTCTTAGCCAGTCTCAGCCTTGATTCTTCTTCTTTTCTCCTTCATTCTCCTTGTCCCTTTTACTTTCCTTCCTTCCTACCTTCCTTCTTTCCTTCCAGCCAGAGTCTCACTCTTGTCACCCAGGCTAGAGTGCAATGGCAGGATCTTGTCTCACTGCAACCTCTGCCTCCCAGGCTCAAGTGATTCTCTGCCTCAGCCAACCAAGTAGCTGGGACTACAGGCACCCACCACCACACCCGACTAATTTTTTTTTGTATTTTTAGTAGAGACAGGGTTTCACCATGTTGGCCAGGCTGGTCTTGAACTCCTGACCTCAGGTGATCCAGCCGCCTCAGCCTCCCAAAGGGCTGGGATTGTGGGCATGAACAATTGTGCCCAGCCTATTTATTTATTTTTGAGATGGGGTCTCGCTCTGTCACCCAGGTTGGAGTGCAGTGGCACGATCTCGGCTCAACCTCTCTCTCCTGAGCTCAAGCAATTCTCTGCCTCAGCCTCCCCAGTAGCTTGGATTGCAGGAACCCACCACCACGCCTAGCTAATTTTTGTATTTTTAGTAGAGATGGGGCTTCACCATCTTGGCTTGGCTAATCTTGAACTCCTGACCTTGTGATCCACCCACCTTGGCCTCCCAAAGTACTGGGATTACAGGCATGAGCCACCATGCCTGGCCTTTTTATTTTATTTTATTTTTTGACAGAGTCTTGCCCTGTTGCCCAGGCTGAAGTGCAGTGGTGCAACCTTGGCTCACTACAAACTCTGCCTCCCAGGCTCAAGTGATTTTCCTGCCTCAGCCTTCTGAGTATCTGGGATTACAGGCGCCTGCCACCATGGCTGTCTAATTTTTTGTAGTTTTAGTAGAGACAGGGTTTCAACATGTTGGCCACGCTGGTGTCGAACTCCTGACCTCAGGTGATCTGCCTGCCTCAGCCTCCCAAAGTGCTGAGATTACAGGTGTGAGCCACCATGCCCAATCCCTTTTACTTTTAGTTCTGTGAACCTTCAGCTTGTGTAAACCACTTCTTTGCAAGCATATCCCTTAGTTGAATCCCTCCCCTCCCCCATCCTTTTTTTTTGGCATATTACCATTTCTACTTTAATCACCATTTCCACCTGGCATCCTTTCTGGAGATCAGAAATTGGTTATTATTATTATTATTATTTTTAAAAAGACAGGGTTTCACCATGTTAGTCAGGCTGGTCTTGAACTCCTGACCTCAGGTGATCCACCCACCTTGGCCTCCAAAGTGCTTGGATTACAGGCGTAAGCCACCACCCGGCCTTAAAAGTGCCTTTTTAAAGGATTGTTAATTCTAGGCTGGGTGCAGCGGCTCATGCCTGTAATTCCAGCACTTTGAAAGGAGGCCAAGGAGGGTGGGTCACCTGAGGTCAGGAGTTCGAGACCAGCTTCAACAACATGGTAAAACCCCATCTCTATTAAAAATACAAAAATTAACAGGGTGTGATTTCTGGCAGGGGCCTGTAATCCTAGCTATTCAGAAGGCTGAGGCAGGAGAATTGCATGAACCCAGGAAGTGGAGGTTGCAGGGAGCCAAGATTGTGTCACTGCAATCCAGCCTGGGCAGCAAGAGCAAAACTCGGTCTCAAAAAATAAAGAATTGATACATGTAGTGTTATATTGTTAATTGATCCTCAGAACAATCTTCTTTGGTAGGTATTATTAGCCATATTTCACAAGTGAAAAAAGTGAGACTCAGAGGAATTAAGTAAGAATATGGGAAATGGCTGTACCTAGAATTCAACTTTCCTTTTCTTATTATTTGAAATGAATTTTTTTTTTTTTGAGTCAGAGTCTCGATCTGTTGCCCAGGCTGGAGTGCAGTGGCACTATCACGGCTCGCTGCCACCTCTGCGTTCTGGGTTCAAGTGATTCTCCTGCCTCAGCCTCCCGCATAGCTGAGACTACAGGCGCATGCCACTACATTTGGCTAATTTTTGTATTTTTAGTAGAGATGGAGTTTTACCATGTTGGCCAGGCTGGTCTTGAAGTCTTGACCTTAGGTGATCCACCCCCACCTCGGCCTCCCAAAGTGCTGGGATTACAGGTGTTAGCCACTGCGCCAGCCTGAAATGAATTCTTTAGGAAACTAGCAGTGAAAGTTTGTTTAAGTATACTCCATTTGGTTTCTACTAAATAAGGAACCTATGTTATAGCACTAAACTGAATGGACTCACAGGCCCCTGGATGCCGTACCTTTTTTTTTTTTTTTGAGATGGAGTCTCGCTCTGTCACCCAGGCTGGAGTGCCGTGGCATGCTCTCACCTCACTGCATTTTCCACCTCCCAGGTTCAAATGATTCTTCTGCCTCTGCCTCTCAAGTACCTGGGATTACAGGTGCCCACCACCATGACCAGCTAACATATTTTGTATTTTTAGTAGAGATGGGGTTTCACCATGTTGGCCAGGCTGTCTTGAACTCCTGACCTCAGGTGATCCATCCGCCTCAGCCTCCGAAAGTGCTAGGATTATATGCATGAGCCAATGCGCCTGGCTGGTACCTTTTATTTAACCCAGCAGACTCTTATTTTCTTCATCGTCAAAGTGACCCAGCAATTGGTTAGGTGCTTAAGAACATACCTTTTATTTATTTATTTATTTATTTTGAGACAGAGTTTCACTTTGTTGCCCAGGCTGGAGTGTAATGGTGTGATCTTGGCATGTACCAACCCCCACCCGCCCCCCCTTCCCCCACTAATTTTTGTTTTTTAGTAGAGTTGGAGTTTCACCACTTTGGCCAGGCTGGTCTCGAACTCTTGACCTCAAGTGATCCACCTGCCTCAACCTCCCAAAGTGCTGGGATTAAAGGCATGAGCCATCCCGCCCGGCTGGACGTAATTTTTTTAATCCAAGAGGGTACAGTAGAGTTTGTAGTGTTGGTAAGAACAACACAGCCATCTAAAGCTGTGTCTACATGGCAGTCCTAAAATGGTTAAAAAGTGAAAAGCATATAGTAGTTATTCAAAGTCCCCAAATTCAGTTTCTGCCTTGGGATATCCAGACTGACATTCTTTTCTTTTTTCTTTCCCTTCCTTCCTTCCTTTCTGCCTTCCTGACTCCCTTCCTTCCCTCTCCTCCTCCTCCTCTTTTTTCTTTTTTAAATTTAAACTGGGGTAATCAGTCATCTTCAGGCAGTTGAACCAGTCTGATGGGTATGCCTCCCACTTCCCCCATTAGAAACTGGCTTGAGACCTTACTGTTTACTGGCTAATGGTTAGAGTTGGATCGACAGGTGCGGCAGTGAAAAAGAGAAAAAAAAAAAGCTTAGCAAACTCCACAAAGAGATTTTGTAAATAGAAATGAAGGCTGTGTAAACAAAGTACCTGTACTGTCTCTAGTTTCCACGGCACACTGAACTCAGCACAAAGGGACCACAGTAGACAGCGTACAATCCACAAAACAGTCTTTTTGTGGGGTAGAGTGGGGCGGGAAAGATTTCTGGCTTCTCCTGTTTTTGTCTAAGAAATCTGCTGACCAATACTTCTGATTCCAATAGCTCACGTGTAAGAACCCTGAAGAATTTTCAGTGATTAAAAAAAAGTGACCAAGACATGAGAACTCAGTTCTCTACAAAGGAAGTCAGAATAATTATTTGTTGATCCTGGAGCAAAAGGATTTTACAAGATTGGAAATGGAGTACACTTTGTAGTCTATGAGCAGTTGTGGGAGTGCTAGAGGAGGGTCTAGGGTGTTGGGGGTGGTGCATTCTGCAGAATGGAATTTGGTAACTTTATTCTTCTCACTAGATGTGGTATGAACTTTGCTTAGCCTTCACTCCTTGCGTTACCTACAAAAAAAGTGACAGAGAGGAAGTAGGCAACAGTGGGAACTGAGCAGGCAGAGCAGGAGTTTGTACCAGTTTGTTATGTTTAGTTCTAGGTTCTTTTTTGATGTATTTTGAAAGATTAGTACTTATTATATAATTTGAAAGAATTGCATCAGAGATCTATTCTGAAAAAAAAAGAGAATCTTTTTGATTCATAGAAACTGATGGTCTGAGTGAGCAGAGAAGAAACTGTCCGTGGTCAATAATTCCCTCTTTTGAGTCAAGAAATTAATGGAATTTGCGACTGAATCAAAGATTATATGGATGTTCCCAAGGCTAACCAGATTAGCTGGCAAATAGTATACCAAACAGATAAATTGATTGGAAAAGCTTTTCTTTCTTTCTTTTTTTGAGACGGAGTTTTGTTCTTGTTGCCCAGGCTGGAGTGCAATGGCATGACCTCAGCTCACCGCAACCTCTGCCTCCCGGGTTCAAGNCAGTAAGTCAGATAACTGTCAGGAAAGTGCTTTCAGGAGATCGCTAACTTGGAATAAAGTTGTTTGTGAAGTGACCATATCCCACAAGGAACTTCTGACATGGAAGAGTGACCAGGAATATAATGAATGTGGAGAAAGCTTCAGTTGGAACTCATGTCTTGTTATAAGCCACAAACATTCTACAGAATACAAAGCTCATAGATATGATAAATGTGGCAAAAGCTTAAAATATAATTCAGATATTCTTTTTTTTTTTTTGAGATGGAGTCTCCCTCTGTCATCTAGGCTGGAGTGCAGTGGCACAATCTTGGCTTACTGTAACCTCTGCCTCCTGGGTTCAAGCTGTTCTCCTGCTTCAGTGTCCTGAGTGGCCAGGATTACAGGTGCCTGCCACCATGGCTAATTTTTGTATTTTTAGTAGAGATAGTGTTTCACCATGTTGGCCAGGCTTGTCTTGAATTCCTGACCTCAAGAGATCTGCCCACTTTGGCTCCCAAAGTGCTGAGATTACAGGCATGAGCCACTGCACCTGGCCCAAATAGTTTACATCAGCAAATTCATGTTGGAAAAAAGCCTCACAGATGTCATAAATGTGAAAAGAGTTTAGTTGAAGTGCAAATCTTAGAGGACATCAAAATTTTTCACACTGTAGAAAAACCATATAAATATAATAAATGTTTGAAAGCCGTTAGTTGTATGTAGCTCATGCCTTATTCAACATCATGTAATTCATAGTGGAGAGAAACATCATGGGTGTAACGAATGAGGAAAACTCTTCAGTCTTAACTCACAACTTAATCAACACCAGAAAACTCATACTACAAAGAAACTATTTAAGTGTGAAGAAGTGGGAAATCATTTAGTCAAAAGGCACACCTGATTCAGCATCAGAGAATTCATGCAGGAGAAAAACCATAATTATGGCTGTAACAAATATCAAAAAACCTTCAGTCAGAAATCACAACTTATTCTACATCAGAGAATTCTATCAGAGAGAAACTCCATGAATGCAATGAATGTGGAAAAGCTTTTAATCAGACCTCACTCTTTTTTTTTTTTTGAGATGGAGTGTCACTCTTCTTGCCCAGTCTGGAGTGCAGTGGTGCGATCTTGGTTCACTGCAGCCTCCACCTTGTGGGATCAAGCAATTCTCCTGCCTCAGCCTCCCAAATGGCTGGGATTACAGTCATGCACCACCATGCCCAGCTAATTTTGTATTTTTAGTAGAGACGGGGTTTCCTCATGTTGGTCAGACTGGTCTCAAACTCCCAACCACAGGTGATCCACCCATTTCGGCCTTCCAAAGTGCTGGGATTACAGGTGTGAGCCACTGTGCCCGTTCTCAGAGCTCGCTCTTCAGTAGACATCAGATAATTCATACAGGAGAGAGACTCTACAAGTGTAAAGAATGTGGAAAATGCTTTAGCCAGGGCTCCACCTTGATTGGCATCAAACCATTCCACACTGAGTGAGGCCCTGAAGTGTAATGAATGTGGAAGCCCTTTGGTTGGAGCTCATGCCTTATTCAACATCAGTTAATGCACACTGGAGATAAACGCTGCAAGTGCAATGTGTGTGTGAAGGCTTTGAGTTGCAGCTCAAGTCTCACTCCACATCAGAGAACTCCCCCCAGAGAAAAACCCTTTCAACGCAATGAGTGTGGGAAAGGCTTCACTCAAAGCTCACAACTTATTCAGCATCAAAGAACTCATAGAGGAGAAAAACCCTATGTATGTAATTAATGTGGCAAAGCTTGGGGCAGAGCTCACAATTTATTCAGCATCAGATAATTTACACAGGGGAGAGGCCCTATATATGTCCTGTGTGTGGGATAACCATTAGCCAGAGCTCTCAACTTATGTTACACCATAGGATTCACACAGGAGAGAAACCTCACACATGGAGTGAATGTGGAAGAGTGTATTAGTCCATTTTCATATTGCTGTGAAGAAATACCAGAGACTAGGTAATTTACAAAGAAAAAAAGGTTTAATGGACTCACAGTTCTGCATGGCTGGAGAGACCTCACAATCATGGCAAAAGGTGAAGGAGGAGCAAAGGCACATCTTAGCAGCAGGCAAGAGGGAGTGTGCAGGGAAACCGCCCTTTATAAAACCATGAGATCTCATGAGACTTATTTACTATCATGAGAACAGAATGGGAAAAACTCACCCCCATGATTCAATTACCCCCACTGGGTCCCTCCCATGACACATGGGGATTATGAAAGCTACAATTCAAGATGAGATTTGGGTAGGGACACAGAACCAAACCATATCATTCTGCTCTGGCCCCTCCCAAATCTCATTTTTCCTCACATTTCAAAAACAATAATGCCTTCCCAACAGTCCCCCAAAGTCTTAGCACATTTCAGCATTAACCCAAAAGTCCAAGTCCAAAGTCTCATCGGAGACAAGGCAAGTCTCTTCCTCCTATAAGTCTGTAAAATCAAAAGCAAGTTAGTTACTTCCTAGACACAATGGGGGTACAGGAATGGGTGTAAATACACCCATTCCAAATGGGAGAAATTGGTCAAAACAAAGGGACTATACGATTCATCCAAATCCAAACTCCAATAGGGTAGTCATTAAATCTTAAAGTTCCAAAATGATCTCCTTTTACTCTATATCTCACATCCAGGTCATGCTGATGCAAGAGGTGGGCTCCCATGGCCTTGGGCAGCTCTGCTTCTGTGGCTTTGCAGGGTACAACCTCCCTCCTGGCCGTTTTCACGGGCTGGTGTTGAGTGCCTGTGGCTTTTCCAGGTTCACAGTGCAAGCTGTCAGCATATCTACCATTCTGGTGTCTGGAGGACTGTGGCCCTCTTCTTGCAGCCTCACTAGGCAGTGCCCATTGGGGACTCTGTGTGGGGTCTACAACTCCACATTTTGTTTCAGCACCATTCTAACAAAGGTTTTCCATGAGGCCTCCACCCCTGCAGCAAACTTCTGCCTGGACATCCAGGCATTTCCATACATTCTCTGAAATCTAGGTATAGGTTCCTAAACCTCAATTCTTGACTTCTGTTCACCCATGGGCTCAATGCCATGTGGAAGCTGCCAAGGCTTGGGGATTACACACTTTGAAGCCACAACCTGAGCTGTACCTTGGCCCCTTTTAAACACAGCTGGAGCAGCTGGGATGCAGAGAAGCAAGTCCCTAGACTGCACACAGCAGGGGCTCTGCATCTTGCCCAGGAAATCATTTTTCCCTCCTAGGCCTCCAGGCTTGTGATGGGGCGGAAGGAATGCCTCAAAGGTCTCTGATGACTTGCCCTGGAAACATTTTCACCATTGTCTTAGTGATTAACATTCAGCTCTTCGTTATGCAAATTTCTACAACTGGCTTGAATTTCTCCCCTGAAAATGTTTTTTTCTTCCCTATTGCATCCTCAAGCTGCAAATTTTCTAATCTTTTTTTTGTTTGTTTGTTTTGAGATGGGGTTTCCCCATGTTGGCCAGGCAGGTCTTGAACTCCTGGCCTTAAGTAATCCTCCCACCTCAGTCTCCCAAAGTGCTGGGACTACAGGCACCTGGCCCAAAGGCTTTATCTTGCTGCGGAATTGTCAAAATGTTGGGAAGATCTCAAGAAAAGTTAATTTTTACACTTAGAGAATTTAAAAAAGAGTGTAATTATGTTTACATAAGTTTTGTCCTGTTGAAACTCTGTGGAGATTCAATTTAAACATCTCAAACACAACAGCTCTAGATACAACTTGGAAATGGATGTGATTTGGACATTTTAACCTATGACCCAAACACTGGTTGATAGCTGCCAATAGGAAAGCAAGCTGGACTGGGTACCCTGGTTCACACCTGTAATCCCAGCACTTTGGGTGGCTAAGGCAGGAGGATAGCTTGAGCTCAGGAGTTCAAGACCAGCCTGTGCAACACAGTGAGACATGCTACAAAAAATGCAAAAATTAGCTGACTGTGGTGGTGCATGTCTATAGTCTCAGCTACTTGAGAGGCTGAGCTGGGAGGATCACTTGAGTTGGGAGGCTGAGGCTGCAGTGAGCCATGATCACGCCACTGTCCTGCCTTCAAATGCTTTGTGATCTCAGTCAAGTCGCTTAACCTTTCTGACACTCAGGCTCATGTCTGTAGATGAGACTAATACCATCCGTGTCACAGGGTTACTGTGGGAATTAAATGAAATCACTGCAGGAATTCCAGACCAGTGCCCAGTTCATGGTAACTCAGGGCTTCCTACACCCTCATCTGTGTCCTAGTGCACTATGCACCCTTAGTCCCTGGGTGGGCTAAATGTGGCTGAGGGATTGGCAGAATGAAGGGATTCTCCCTGCCATGTGCCAGTAACCCCAGCACAGCTGCATTCTGCACACAGCCCCACCTACCCTGAGGTGGTCAGCCTGTTCTCAGTCATTTCACAATGAACAGCTTGTTGTTAAGTCCGGGAATTGATTTGATCCACTTCTTATAATCTAAGATCCACTTATAAGGCTTGCTGTGTTTTATGGATTCTGGCAGAAGACATAAAACTCCTGGATCAGAGACAAAAAGCTACTACTCATAGCATGGCAAGCAGCTTAAGTAACAGCATATTTGTGAGTTCCCCTTCCCAGGTCCACTGAAGGAAAAAAATCAGGCTTTTAAAGAATTAAAGTTAGTTTTATTCAGAAGTCTTACTGAGGACTATAGCCTGAGGACTACAGTGTGGCAGGAGTCTTTCAGAGTTATTTCAGACTGCTCTGATAGTGTTTTAGTTCACAGCTTATATACAGGGTTGTGAAGGTTTAGTATGTGAACAATCACATGAAATTTTGGGTGCAAGACTACAAAGTATAATCACTAACCCTATCAGATGTTATCATGCATAAGAAAAGGCAAAGACTAGGGTAACTTATCTTTTAAGGAATACAAGGCAAGAGACTTTGGGCTATGTGCTCTGTCTTTTTTTGTCTTCCAAGCACTTTTTTTTTTTTTCAGAGTTATATGTTGTCGCAGAATCAGGGACTTTGTGAAATTATGCGGAGAACAGAAATGAGCAAACATGGCTTATGTTTGCTACTTTATCTCACCAAGTCCCGCAAAAGTGATGCAGTATAGCTCAGGAAGATGTTGGGCTTGCTGCGGGTCTTCAGCATAGCTAAGGAACACTGAACTTGGGGAAGCCACCTGTTTTATTGTATTTCATTTTTATTTTTTTTGAGACAGTCTCACTCTGTAGCCCAGGCTGAAGTATAATGGCATGATCTCAGCTCACTGCAACCTCTGGCTCCTGGGTTCAAGCGATTCTCCTGCCTCAGCCTCCCAAGTAGCTGGGACTACAGGCATGTGACACCATACCTGCTAATTTTGTATTTTTAGTAGGGACGGGGTTTTTCCAGGTTGGTCTTGAACTCCTGAACTCAGGTGATCCACCCACCTTGGACTCCCAAAGTGCTGGGATTAAAAGCATAAGCCACTGTGCCCAGCCCAAATCCACCTATTTTATAGCCAACAGTGAGCAAACCTGCTCTTTGTCCCTGAGGAAACATTACCTTATTCAAGATTGTTGGCTGCAAACAACACAACCCTGAGAAATGGCCCAAGTAAAGAGTAGGTGTGGCATACCCTGCAAGAATGTGCAGAGACACTCATGACTATGGCAAATCAGTTCTCCCACATTGGATATTGCACCCACAGCTCTCCCCCATGCCTGACTCCTCATCGTACTCTGTGGTTGAGAGGAGACTGGTCCTTTCTGGCTCTGGAACCTGTGTTTCTATTGCTGGGACCCATTACTGGGCAAGTATCTTCTGGCATTTACTCATGACACCCTGTTTTTTTGTTTTGTTTTGTTTTGTTTGGAGGCAGAATCTCACTCTGTTGCCCAGGCTGGAGTGCAGTGGTGCAATCTCGGCTCACTGCAACCTCCGCCTCCTGGGTTCAAGCGATTCTCTTGCCTCAGCCTTCTGAATAACTGGGATTACAGGTATGCACCACCACACCTGGCTAATTTTTGTATTTAATAGTAACGGAGTTTCACCAAATTGACCAGGCTGGTCTTGATCACCTGACCTCAGTGATCCACCCACCTTGGCCTCCCAAGGTGTTGGGATTACAGGCGTGAGCCACCGTGCCCAGCCTCTGTCACCCTGATCTTGGTAAAAAGTGTTCCTTACCCTTCCCTGGACAAACCTGGGGTATGGGAGGCAGAGGTGATGCTGAGAGAGGATAGGCAAACCATCTTGGTTTCCATGAGCTGTAATGGACACAGGAGTGGGCAGGCATAAAGATAGCCCAGCCATGGCTGGTGTCCAGGGAGGGTTCCCAGGATAAGAAAATGGTAAGTGCAGGAATCCAGGGTGGGAAAGAGCCTTGTAGATCCTCACTGCCAAAAGTTCAGGTGCTGGCCACCTGAGTCTCCACCAGGCTGGACAGGGCCTGGGCCTGAGGGCTAAGTTGTGCATGAGCTTCACCTCCAATGCCTGGGGAGTCAGAAGGGACAAAGAGAGGCAGGGTCAGATTTTGTTCAGGAAGATGCTCTGACTGTGGGATGACAGCCAGCAGTGTAGAGAAGGCCCCCAGGCACCACCCCAGGCTGTGCGAGGATCTCAGGGATAAGGGGCTGGGTGGAGGCAGAGGCAGAGCCAAAGTAAAGTCAAGGAGGGAGGAAGAGAGGTAGGAGGAGGTGGCCAGCCTGCCAGACCAAGCCCCTGTGCCCACAGCAATGGGCCCCCAGTTCTGCACCATCCAGGCTGCTCTGGAGGCAGGGTTGGGCCCAGGACATCCAAGCACAGGATATAAGGAGTGTCCAGGCTCCCCAAACTCCACTGCCTCTTGGCCACACTGTTGTCTATGCAGGGCCAAGGAAAGGCCCAGCCTCTATACCCCCATAGCCTGGCCTACACCATCCTCCCAGGTGTGCAGGGGCCTGGGAACCAAGTCTGAGAAGCAGCACATAGTGGGCGCCAGTGGGGAAGTGAGCAGCCAGAGCTGCTCGGCATCAAATTGTGAAGGTTTTTTTTACCTGTCTGAAGGCAGAGGAGTTTCAGGGAAACCACAAAAGGAAACTAGGATAGGAATGAGCATGAAATCAGAAACAAGCCAAGCAGGTGGTGCACCTATGGTCCCAGCTACTTGGGAGGCCTAGATGGGGTGACTACTTAAGCCCGGGAGGTCAAGGCTACAGTGAGCAGTGACTGCACCACTGAACTCCAACCTGGGTAACAGAGTGAAACCCTACCTTAAAAGAAAGAAAAGGAAGAAAGGAAAGAAGAAACAGAGGATGAAAGGAAGGAAGGGAGAAAGGGAGGGGAAAACTCACCAGAGGGATTCAACTGATGATATGACAAGCAAGCAGAAGAAAGGATCAGCAAACTGGAATATAACTGAAATTATCCAGTCTGAGGAGCAGAAAGAAAAATGAATGAAGGAAAATAAATCCTGAGAGAACTTGGGACACCATCAAACATACCAACATACACATTATAGGATCCTCAAAAGAGAGAGAAGGGGGCAGAAAAGATATTTGACAGAATAATGACCCCAAATTTCTGAAATACAGGAAAGATACTGATACACATGTCCAAGAATCTAAACAAACTCCAAACAGGATAACCTCAAAGAGTTCCACAATGAAATGCATTATTGTCAAATTGTTGAAACTACTCAGGAGGCAGGAGAATAGCTTGAACCCAGGAGGCAGAGGTTGCAGTGAGCCAAGATTGTGCCACTGCACTCCAACCTGGGTAACAGAGCAAAACTCCTTCTCAGTAAATAAATAAACAAACCCAAACATGGAGACAAAATTTTGAAACCAGCAACAGAGAAATAATACATCACATACAAGGGAACTTCAATTAGATTAACAGCAGATTTATTCTTGGAAACTATGAAGGCCAGAAGGGAGTGGGATGACATCTTTACAAGACTAAAAGGAAAAAAAATCTGTCAACCAAGAATTCATTATCGAACAAAACTGTCCTTCAGGAATGAAGGAGAATTTAAGACATATTCCAATAAAAAACTGAGAGAGTTCATTACTAGTATAACTGCTTTGCATGAAATACTGAAGGAAGTCCTGCAGGTTGAAATGAAAGACCATTAGACAGTGACCCAAAGTCATAAGAAAAATAAAGAACACTGGTAAAAGTAACTACATAGGTAAATATAAAAGCCAGTATTACTGTACTTTTGGTATGGTTTGTAATTTCTCTTTTTCCTATATAGTAGGCAAATGCATCAAACAATACCATAAATCTATGTAATTGGGCATGCAATGTATAAAGATGTGACCTGTGATCATAACAATATAAAGGATAAGGGGTAGAGATATATAGAAGTAGAGTGTTGACTGGGCAAGGTGGCTCATACCTGTAATCCCAGCACTTTGGGAGACTAGGCGGGTGGATGACTTGAGGTCAGGAGTTTAAGAGTAGACTGGCCAACATGGTGAAACCCCATCTGTACTAAAAATACAAAAATTAGCCAGACATGGTGGCAGACACCTGTAATTCCAGCTACTCAGGAGGCAGAGGCCACAGTGAGCCAAGTTTGTACCACACTGTACTCCAGCTTAGGCAACAGAGAGAGATTCTGGCTCAA
>NW_016108141.1:312560-313894 GCF_001604975.1 Cebus imitator
AAAAAAAAAAAAAAAACAACCATATAAGACATACAGAATACAAACAGAAGTAAATACTTCATGAATAATCATATTCAATGTAAATGTATTAAACTATACTGTTGAAGACCAATATTGGCAGCTTGGATTTAATCAGAATCTGGCCATGCCTGGTGGCTCACACTTAAAATACCAGCACTTTGGGAGGCCAAAGCAGGTGGATCACTTGAGCCCAGGAGTTTGAGACCTGCCTGGGCAACATGGCAAAACCTTGTTTCTACAAAAAATAAACCAAAATTAGCCGGGTGTGGTGGTGCACACCCGTAGTCCCAGCTACACAGGAGGCTAAGGTTGGAGGATCGCTCGAGACCAGGGAGTTGGAGGCTGCAGTGAGCTGTGATCATACTACTACACTCCAGTCTGGGTGTCAGAATTAGACCCTATCTCAAAAAAAAAAAAAACAGGATCCAACTACATGTTTGTCATTATGGACTCACTTTTTAGATGTAAGAACACAAAGAGTTGAAAGTAAAAGGTTGGAAAAATATATTTATGCAAATAGGAACCAAAAGAGAGCTAGGCTGGCTACATTATTATCAGACATAACAGATATTAAAACAAAAAGGTTACAAAAGACAAAGAGGACGTTATGTGTTAATAAAAGACTCAACACAGCAAGAAGATACAACAATTATAAACATATACAACCCTAACAACAAAGCCCCAAAATACACAAAGCACAAATGAAGAGACGAATGGACAGTTCTACAATAATGGTTGGAGACTTCAATAGTTCCCCTTCAATAATAGATAGAACAACCAGATAAGAAATCACTAATAGAAGACTTGAATAACAGTATAAAACAATTAGATTTAGACATATACAGAACAGTCCACCCAATAACAGCAGAATACACATAAATATAGAATGAACTGTCTCCAGATTAGACCATATGTTAAGCCATAAAACAACTCATAATAACTTTAAAAATATTTTAAATGGCCGGGTGCAGTGGCTCATGCATGCAATCCCAGCACTTTGGGAGGCTGAGGTGGGTGGATCACCAGGTCAAGAGATCGAGACCATCCTGGTCAACAGGGTGAAACCCCGTCTCTTCTAAAAACACAAAAATTAGCTGGGCATGGTGGCGCATGCCTGTAATCCCAGCTACTCAGGAGGCTGAGGCAGGAGAATCGCTTGAACCTGGAAGGCGGAGATTGCAGTGAGCCGAGATCACACCACTGCATTCCAACCTAAGCGACAGAGCAAGACTCAGGGTCAAAAAAAAAGGAAAGATAATCTGTACCATTATGCAAAGATCTCAAACTTGCCTCAGTTTCCTTCATCATGGCCT
>NW_016108141.1:317122-318399 GCF_001604975.1 Cebus imitator
AAAAAAAAAAAAAAAAGAAATTAAAGAAAACAATGCCATTCACAAGAGCATTAAAAAGAATAAAATATTAAGGAATAAATCTAGCCAAGAGGCAAAAGCCTCAAAAACTGAAAAACTACAGATCACTGAAAAAAGCTAAATAATACATAAATAAATGGAAATACATCTCCTGTTCATGGATTGGAAGACTTAATATTGTTAAGGTGACAATACTACTTAAAGTGATCTACAGATTGGATACCTATCAGAATCTTAATGATGCTTTTTGTACATATAGAAAAACTCTTAACTGGGCATGGTGCCACACACCTGTAGTCCCAGATACTCAGGAGGCTGCGGTGGAAGGGTGGGTCACTTGAGCCCATGAGGTCGAGGCTGCAGTGAGCTGAGTTTGTGCCATGGCACTCTAGCCTGGGCAACAGAGTGAGATCCTGCTTCAAAGAAAAAGAAAAAGAAGAAAAGAAAGACCTATACCAAACTTCATATGGAATGGCAAGTGACCCCAAACAGCCAAAACAATCTTGAAAAAGAACAAAGTTGGAGAACTCACACTTCCTGATTTCAAAAACTTAATACAAAGCTATAATTAAAAAAAAAAAAACAAAAAAACACGTGATTCCGGCATGATAGGCAATAAAACGTAACACAATAGAGAGTCCAGAAATAACCCCTTGTGTATATCATCGATTTTCAGCAAGGATGCCTAAACCCTTTGTCACGTTTGTGTCCCACCAAAATTTGTATGTTGAAGCCCCAGCCCCCAATGTGACTATATTTGGAGAGTGGCTATGAGAAGGTGATATAGGTTAAATGAGACCATAAGGGTGGGGCCCTAATGCAATAAGGCTGGTGCTCCTAAAAGAGGAAGAGATACCAGAGATCTGTCTCTCCCTACCATTAAGAACACAGCAAGCAAAAAAAAAAGAAAAAAAAAATAAAAAAAAAAAAAAAAGAAGAACACCACCACAGCAAGAAGGTGGCCATCTGCAAGCCAGGAAGAGAACCCTCACTGGGAACTGAATAGGCTGGCACCTTACCTTAGACTTCCTAGCCTCCAGAACTGAGAAATAAATTTCTGTTGCTTATGCCAAGCCACCCAGTCTGTAGTATTTTGTTATAACAGCCCAAGCTGACTGATACATCATTCAATTGGAAAAGGAAAGTCCATTCAATAGAAAGTGGCTGGGCACAGTAGCTCATGCCTGTAATCCCAGCACTGTGGGAGGCTGAGGTGGGCAGATCACTTGAGCCCAGGAGTTTAAAACCACCCTGGGAAA
>NW_016108141.1:321389-322583 GCF_001604975.1 Cebus imitator
TACTAAAAATATAACAACAACAAAAAATACCCAGGTATGTTGGCGTGCACCTGTGGTCCTAGCTACTCAGGAGGCTGTGGTGGGAGGATCGCTTGAGCCCGGAAGGTGGAGGTTGCAGTGAGCCGAGATCATGCCACTGCACTCCAGCTGAGGTGACAGAGTGACACCCTGTCTCAAACAGAAAAAAAATATATTGCTGGTTGGCCGGGTGCAGTGGCTCACACCTGTAATCTCAGCACTTTGGGAGGCCAAGGGAGGCGGATGACTTAAAGTCAGGAGTTCGAGAGCAGTCTGGCCAATGTGGTGAAGCCCCATCTTTACTAAAAATACAAAAATTAACCGGGCATGGTCGGGTACGGTGGCTGACGCCTATAATCCCAGCACTTTGGGAGGCCGAGGCGGGTGGATCATGAGGTCAAGAGATTGAGACCAGCCTGGCCAACATGGCGAAACCCTGCCTCTACTGAAAATACAAAAATTAGCTAGGTGTGGTGGTCCACACCTATAATCCCAGTTACTTGGGGGGCTGAGATAGGAGAATCACTTGAACCCAGGAGGCAGAAGTTGTAGTGAGCTGAGATAGCATCACGGCACTCCAGCCTAGGCAACTGCCTCAAAACCAAACCAAACACGGCCAGGTGCAGAGGCTCATGCCTGTAATTCCAGTACTTTGGGAGGCTGAGGCAGGTGGATCACCTGAGGTCAGAAGTTCGAGACCAGCCTGACCAAATGGTGAAACCCCATCTCTATTAAAAATACAAAAATTAGCTGGGCCTGGTGGTGGGCACCTGTAATACCAGCTACTTGGGAGGCTGAGACAGGAGAACCCAAGAAGTGGAGGTTGCAGTGAGCTGAGATAATGGCATTACAGTCCAGCCTGGGTGATGAGAATGAAACTTCACCTCAAACACCAAATCAAAACAAATAAACAAACAAAAACTGTAAAACTCTTTGAAGAAAATATAATGGAAAAACTTCATGACCTTGGACTTGGCAATGACTTTTTGCATAAGACACCCAAAGCAAAAGCAACAAAGGAAAAAAAATAAATGAATTAAACTTTATCAAAATAAAAACTTTTGGCCGGGCGCGGTGGCTCAAGCCTGTAATCCCAGCACTGTGGGAGGCCGAGGCGGGTGGATCACGAGGTCAAGAGATCGAGACCATCCTGGTCAACATGGTGAAACCCCGTCT
>NW_016108141.1:323447-345805 GCF_001604975.1 Cebus imitator
AAAAAATTAGCTGGGCATGGTGGTGCGTGCCTGTAATCCCAGCTACTCAGGAGGCTGAGGCAGGAGAATTGCCTGAACCCAGGAGGCGGAGGTTGCGGTGAGCGGAGATCGCGCCATTGCACTCCAGCCTGGGTAACAAGCGCAAAACTCCGTTCCCCCCCCCAAAAAAAAGGCAAAGAGAGATTCCTGCAAAGAAAATATACAAATGGTTAAGCAACTGAAAAGACACTCAACATTAGCAAGATGCAAATCCAAACCACAAAGAGATAATACTTCACACCCTTTAATATGTCTATTATCCAAAAGGCAGAAGATAACAAATTGGCAAGGATGTAGAAAAACTGGAACCTTTGTGCTTTGCTGGTGGAAAGGTAAAACAGCACTGCCACTGTGGAAAATAGTTTGACCATTTCTCAATAAGTTAAATAATTACCATACTTTTTATTTTTTGAGACGGAGTCTCACTCTTGTCACCCAGGCTGGAGTGCAATGGTGTGATCTCGGCTCACTGCAACCTCCACCTCCCAGGTTCAAGCAATTCTCTTGCCTCAGCCTCCTGAGTAGCTGGGATTACAGGCACGTGCCACCGCACCCAGCTAATTTTTGTATCTTTAGTAGAGATGGGGTTTCAATATCTTGGCCAGGCTGGTCTTGAACTCCTGACATCGTGATCCAACTGCCTCAGCCTCCCAAACTGCTGGGATTACAGGCGTGAGCCACTGCGCCCGGCCTTCTTTTTTTTTGAGATGGAGTGTCACTGTCACCCAGGCTGGAGTGCAGCAGTGCAATCTTGGCTCACTGCAACCTCCACCTCCCAGGTTCAAGCTGTTCTCCTGCCTCAGCCTCCTGATTAGCTGGGATTACAGGCATGCACCACCATACCTGTCTAATTTTCCTATTTTTGGTAGAGATAGATTTTACCACGTTGGCCAGGCTGTTCTCGAACTCCTGGCCTCAAATGATTCACCCATCTCAACCTCCCAAAGTGCTACCACACCCAGCCAAAACACTAAATTACCATATGATTCAGCCATTTCACTCCTAGGTATATAGCTAAATGTACTTAAAAGTGAGGAGCATCCTTCCCAAGGGGCTGGGCAGGTGCGGAGAGGAGTGGAGAGGGGCGGAGCGGTGCTGTCCCAGAAAGGGAGTGTCCTGCTCTGAGTTTGCCGCCCCTGTCCCAGGAGGGCGCTGCAGGAGGTCTGATCGCTCCATGGATGGCATGGCGACTCCCATGGCAACCCCCATGAACCAGACTTCACCTGTGGAGGGGCTTCTGAAATTAGAAACCTGAAATGGCTGTAAGATCACGGAAAGAGGAAGAAATGATCAACCCCTTTTCGGCCTCAGCCCACCTCCACCCAGGTGAATAAACAGCCATGTTGCTCACACACTCACTCACACAGTAGAGATTCAAAAAACATATTTTTACACCAATGTTCATATCAGCATTACTCACAATAGGCAAAATGTAGGAACACCCAAATGTCCAACAATAAATAAATGGATAAACAAAATGTACCACATACATTCAATGGATCAATGGAATATTACTTGGTTGTAAAAAGTAATGGAAGCCAGGCACAGTGGCTCACGCCTGCAATCTCAGCACATTGGGAAGCCAAGGTGGGTGGATCACTTGAGATCAGGAGTTTGAGACCAGCCTGGTTGACATAGTGAAACCTCGTCTCTACTAAAAATATAAAAATTAGCCAGGTGTGGTGGAGGGCATCTGTAATCCCAGCTACNTCAAGAAAAAAAAAAAAAAAAAAGAAGAAAATCAAAAAAAAGTAATGGAGTTCTGAAACAGGATACAACATGGAAAAACCTTGAAAAGATTATGCTAAATTAACTAAGCCAGACATAGAAAGAGACACAGATTACATGATTCCACACATATTTATGCTCCTAAAATAGACAAATTCAAAGGGACAGAAAATAGAATTGCGTTTACCAGCAGCGGGGAGAAGGGGGAAATAGGGTTACTGTTTCACAGATACAGTTTCTGTTCGGAATAATAAAACAGTTCTGGAAATACATCGTGGTGATGGTTACACACCACCATGATTGTACTTAATGCCTCTGAATTGTACACTTAAAAATGGTTAAAATTGTAAATTTCACAGTTTCACCACAATAAAAAAGGCAACTTCAACTCTATTAACATAACAAGTATAAATGATATGATTGTTTTATTTATTTATTTTTTAAGACAGTGTTTCGCTCTATCACCCAGGCTGGAGTGCAGTGGCACAATCTTGACTCACTGCAACCTCTCCCTCCCAGGTTCAAGCAATTTTCCTACCTTAGCCCCCTGAGTAGCTAGGATTACAGGTGCCCGCCACCACACCCGGCTGGTTTTTGTATTTTTAGTAGAGGCAGGGTTTCACCATATTGACCAGGCTGGTCTCAAACTCCTGACCTCAAGTGATCCACCCAACTTAGCCTCCCAAAATGCTGGGATTACAGACATGAGCCACCATGCCAGGCTGGTATGTTTTTAAATTTGCAACATGTAAAAATGTTCCAATATGTGGTGTTATCTTCAGTGTGAATTTTCTGATATTGAGAAAATAGCATGACAAGCATTACAGTATTTTTTAAATGCTCTCCAGTATGTCTGAAAGAAAACATTCTAAATCAGCAGCAATGAATATTTTTTCTAAGTGGGAGAGATTACAGGAGCTTCTTTTTTGCTCACTTTTCTCTCTCAATTTCTCTAAAATGAACATGCACTGCTTTTGATTTAAGTAAAGGGGTTTCTTTAATTAGAAATGCTCTTTTACCCTGTGAAAACATTGTGTGGATAATCAATAAAGGGCAGAGTCAGGTGCTGGGGGCGCATGCAGGAAGTACTCAACTGGACTCTGCCCTCAGACACTGCTCCGATTACATGGAGAAGTCCTCCCGGAGGTGAATCCTCTGATGCTGACACATGTTGGAACTGTGCCGGAAGGCCTTCCCACACTCACTGCACTTGTAGGGTTTCTCTCCAGTGTGGATCCTCCGGTGCTGAATCAAGTAAGTACTCTGGCTGAAGGCTTTCTTGCAATCACTGCATTTGTAAGGTTTCTCTCCATGGTGTGACCTTTGGTGGTGAATGAGTCTGGAACTGTTGTGGAAGGCCTTCCCACACTCACTGCACTTGTAGGGCTTCTCTCCTGTGTGGATTCTCTGATGTTGGATGAGGTGTGTGCTCTGGCTGAAAACTTTTCCACAGTCATTACATTCATAGGGCTTCTCTCCAGTGTGGCTTCTCTGATGTTCAACAAGTTTGGTTTTTTGAATGAAAGCTTTCTCACATTCATTACATTTATAGGGTTTCTCTCCAGTATGAATTCTCTGATGTTGGATGAGGTTAGAGCTTTGTGTAAAGCCTTTGCCACATTCCTTACACTCAAATGGCTTCTCTCCAGTGTGAGTCCGACGATGTCGGATGAGGATTGAGCCATCACTGAAGGCTTTCCCGCAGTCATTACATTTATAGGGTTTCTCTCCAGTGTGGATTCTCTGGTGATAAATAAGGGAAGAGTAGGCGCTGAAGTGTTTCCCACACTCACCACACTTGTAGGGTTTCTCCCCAGTGTGAATCCTTTGATGCTTCATGAGGTTGGGCCTCCGATTGAATGTCTTCCCACATTCATCGCACCGGTAGGGAATCTCTCCTGAGTGCATCCTTCGGTGATTGATGAACTCACAGCTCTGGCTGAAGGCTTTTCCACACTCATCACATTTGTAGGGCTTCTCTTCACTGTGAAGCCGCTGATGCTTGACAAGGTTGGCACTGTACCTGAATGTTTTCCCACAGTAACTACAATAATGCAATTTTTTCCCAGTAGGAATTTTCTGATCTTCTTTAACAACTAAGTTTGCACTGAAGATTTCCCCAGAATCACGAATTGTATTTGTTTTTTTTGACCTGTGTACACGCTTATGGTTGTTGAGATATGATCTCTGTTCAAAACTTTGCTCACATATATCACATTTGTGGGGTCTCTGGTCGGGAACAGGTCTTGACACCAACCTGAGGCTTTCCCCAGACTCTCTGCTGCTCTCCCCTTTGGTCAGGGTGATTGGCTTGGTTTGCTCCACCAGCTTTTCCAGGTTCCCCTCTGGCTTCCTGGCATGATTAGAGGCATCTACTGGCTCAGATCCCTGGGGGAAAATCCCCTTCAGTTGGCCCAGTTCTTCCTCGTCAAATGTCTCCCATGAAGTCAACTCCTTGTACTCAGTGCTGGTCCCAACAGCTGAAACAAAAAGCAGAACATCTAAGGGTCACCTGCTCTGACTCTGCAAGGCAGGTATGAGATGTTGCTGGCCACATGTGATCATCTCCAAAGTCACAACAGCCTTGCAAAGATGACAGTCTGTAGCTCAGAGCCTTACACAGCTTACCCAGGGTCACATTCATACAGCCCTTCAAACATCCACTCCTTTCTTCCTTGATTTGACACTCACACAACAAAATTCTCCTGGGTGGCCACTCCCTAAGAAGGGAGAGTGACAAGTACCCAAGTGGGGTCCTGCCACATGGCCCCTCAGAGACTGACACCAGCAGCCACACTCAGGTCCTGGCCCCTACTTGCCAGATGAGTAACCTGAGGCTACAGCTCACCTACCTTTCTGAGCCTTGGTTTCTCCATCTGCAACCACATGGCACTGTCATGAGAACAAAATAGAGTAACACAACAGACTGACCATGAAGCACTCAGCCCAGTGCCCAGCACAGTGAGTTCCAGGTGCAAGCAGCTCATGACTGCCACTTTCTTTTCTTTTTTTTTTGAGATGGAGTCTTGCTGTGTCTCCAGGCAGGAGTGCAGTGGCATGATCTCAGCTCACTGCAACCTCCGCCTCCCAAGTGATTCTCCTGCCTCAGCCTCCCAAGGAGCTGGGATTGCAGACGCGCGCCAACACGCAAGGCTAATTTTTTGCATTTTTAGTAGAGACGGGGTTTCACCAAGTTGGCCACCCTGGTCTTCAACTCCTGACTTCATGATCCGCCCGCCTTGGCCTCCCAAAGTGCTGGGATTACAGGCGTGAGCCACCATGCCCGGCTGACTGCCACTTTCATCACTGCTCCCTTCCCAGTCCCAAGGGGTCTATCCTTCCACCCCTTGCTTGGCTCTGCACTGCACATGAACAGGTGCTGAACACCAATACATGCCAAGATATGCAGCACATAGTGCTCACATACTGCTACAGGAGCCGATGCTGGAGCTGCTGCTTTGGAGGACGGTTTGGTAACCTCATCTAAAGCTAATCTATGGACATGCTGACCCAGCGACTCTGCTCCCAGGTACACATCCACCAGAAATGTATTCTGGGCACCAGAGAGATGCATGCACAGGAATTGGCCACAGCATTTCCTCTACAACCCCAAACTGGGGACAACTGAATGTCCTCCACAAGTAGAAGGGAACATAAATTGTGGTATGTTCATATAACAGAACAATGGCAACCAAAGAGACCACACTGCTGCTCCATGAAACATAATGTTCAGCAAAACATGCCCTGTGAAAGTCAAGACAGAAAAATTTGAAGGGTGAAGAGGCCTCTTGCAACAGGAGACAGAAAGAAGGCCCCTGTGGGGAACAGTGGGAAATGACAGGAAAACCAGGAAGCTCCTGGGGAGCTGAAAACATTCTGTATTTTAATCTGAAAGATGATTTTTTTCGTAAAAATTCACTGAGTTAGTTTGTCCTATTTCTATAGATATTTACATCCAAATAAGCAAATTTACAAAATAAGAAGTCCTTTGAGCCAGCAGTTCCTTCCTAGGACATCATCAGACACATGCAAAAAGGTGACCATCAGAGCTATCCAGAGTAAAATTAGACAACAATCTTCTGACCGGCACTTCCACTGAAGACGCAATAGAGACTCATGTGCGCAGAAATGGAAACACATTCCGTGTACATTTCTGCACAGCAGAACGCACTGTCATTCCTATTAAGAAGCAGTGTCAGCTGGGCGTGGTGGCTCACGCCTGTAATCCCAGCACTTTGGGAGGCCAAGGTGGAAGGATTGCTTGAGCCCAGGAGTTTGAGACCAGCCTGGGCAATACAGTGAAACCTCATCTGTATTAAAAATACAAAAATTAGCTGGGCGTGGGGGAGAATGCCTGCAGTCCCAGCTACTTGGGAGGCTGAGGCAGGAGAATTGTTTGAACCCAGAACATGGAGGTTGCAGCGAGCTGAGATTGCGCCACTGCAAGCCAGCCTGAGCAACACTGCAAGACTCCGACTCCAAAAAATAAAGTAGCAGTGTCTGGACAAGGTGCAGTCGCTCACACCTGTAATCCCAGAATTTTGGAAGGCCAAGGCGAGAGAATTGCTTGAGCCCAGGAGTTCAAGACCAGCTTGCGCAACATAGTGAAACCTTGGGTCTGCAAAAAATAAAAAAATTAGCCGGGTGTGGTGACACATCCCTGTGGTCCCATCTACTTGGGAGGCTGAGGTGGGAGGATCACTTGAGTGCAAAAGGTCAAGGCTGCAGTGAACCATGATCACTCCCCTGCAAGCCAGCCTGGGTGACAGAAGGCAACCCTGTCTCAAAAAAACAAAACCAAAAAAAAGCAGTGTCCTTACATAACAGTGGAAAGGCCAGTGCTAGAAAAGGAATAATAGAAATATACTAGAACACAACTCTGTCTGGGTAGTGAGATTCAGGGTGATGTGTATTCGCTCCCTTTTCCGTAGTGTATTAATTTAGAAGAGAGGGGAATGAAGTGATAGTCTCTATCACTAGGCTGTCATTGTCTTGCACAAGTTCTGGAGGGAAAGGTTCTGTGGGATTCCGCAGACCCTAACCTCCCCTTATAGCACTCCTGGTCTGCACCTACTCACTCCTCTCTACCCGGGACCTGCCTGGAATGCCCATTCCTATTTTCAACAGAAATTCTGCCCTGGCCACACCTTCCTAGAAGATTCTGCTCAAGAATCTCCCCAACAAGGTACCCAGACTGAGAGAGGTGACCTGGGGTTCAGCAGAAGCCACTGTCAGGCCTCCTGTGCTAGCCCCAATGCATCTTCCCCACAAACTCCTGAGTCATTAACCAGACACCCTGGACCCCAACAAATGCTCGTTCAGCAACTTGAGTTGGGGAGCAGATCCCCTCACGCACCTGGGCTGTTGACTCTCAGGTACTCTCTCCCAGAAGTGCCCTGCACATCCAGGACCCAGGGCTCATCCCCTCGCTCCAACTGTGAGATCACTCCAGGCTTGGGGCCTGCAGGTCCTACTCCTGGGAAGGAGACAGGGCCTGGGGTTGGTACCAAGGACACTGGGCAGCACCTAGTGCCATCTCACCCTGGGGCTTCAGGGGAAGGGAGGCACAGGTAGAGGGGTGATGGAAGCCTGGACACCCTCTGGAGGGCACCGAGATTGGGCTGGGGCAGTCCTGAAGACAAAGGTCTGAGCAGAGGGGAACAAGAGCTCAGGGGTTCCCTCTACTAGGAAGTGTGCAACTCTGATGCCCCAGTCTCCCCACCCCACCAGGGAGGGGTCTGCCTGGGACCTGGAGCGAGAGGGAAGGGAAGGGCTGACTCAGGAAGGTCCCAGCACCATGTCTCCCCTCATCTTCTCAGATCAGATGCCTGCCTGGGATAAAGGTCATTACGTACCTCTGCACCCAGGGGGTGAGGCCCACAGCCCAGCCTCCTTAGCCCCCAGGGCTGTTCCCAGAGCCGAGTCCTGGTGAGGGCCTTACCCAGTGAGACTAAGTTCCCGTAGGTCTCCAGCATCACATCCCTGTAGAGGCCCCTTTGAGCAGGGCCCAGGCGGCCCCATTCCTCCCGGGAGAGGAGCACAGCCACGTCCTCGAAGGTCACCTCAGTCTGGAATGACAGGGACTGCTGCAGCCCAGGTGTGGTCCAGAGTGGGCTGGTAGGGGAAGTGGGGGAGCAAAAGCATGCTAAAGGCAGCAGCTCAGTGGGTAGCCTGACCCATCTGCCACTAAGCCAGCTAATACAACCCAAGAGGTGGCTGCATGGGGTCCCCAGGGCCACCCCTACCATCCTGTCAGCACCCCAAACCAGAGATACCTGACAGTGTTTGTCAGGAAAGCCTTGGGTAAAGACTTCACAACTCCCAGGAGGACAGATACTCACCTGGGATGGGGCAGACAGGAACAAGGCTGCCATTGCCTGAGTCTTGGGCTTTCCAGGGCAGTGGGCAAGACCTGGGCACTCAGGTGCTGAGAGAAGAGAACAGAACAAGTGGCGGCCTGGTCTGGCCACTTCTTCCACAGGTCAAGTGACTTGGTGCTGCCATAAACAGCCCTGCCTGCCTCACTGGCTCACCCCCCACCCATCCCAGTGGGGGTACTGCTGGACACTCAGGCACAGACTTTGCTCTTTGCCTGGGGCTGCCCTCTCCAGCCCTACTTTTTTTTTTTTTTTTGAGACAGGGTTTCTCTTAGTTGCCTGGGCTGGAGGACAGTGGCGTGATCTCAGCTCAGTGGCGTGATCACTGCAGCCTTGATCTCCCGAATTCAAGTAATTCTCTCACCTCAGCCTCCTAAGTAGCTAGGACTAAGGCTCATACCACCACAACCAGTTAATTTTTGTATTTTTTTATACAGGTGGGTTTCACTATTTTGCCCAGGTTGGTCTTGAACTCTTGAGTTCAAACAATCCTCTTGCCTTGGTCTCCCAAAGTGCTGGAATTACAGGTGTGCACCAAAGTGCCCAGCCTCCAGCCTCACCTGTATTGCCTGCTGCCCTTGGGCTGTCTATCCCCCTCCTCCTCTCTGGCATGCTAAGCAGTGTCATTCAGGAGGAGAATGACAATACTCATTCACCTTACCTGGAAGAATGAAGACAAAATGTTAAGGGCTAAGGAAGAAAAGAAAATTAAAAACAACAGAAGGGGCCAGCCTTGGTGGCTCACACCTGTAATTCTAGCACTTTGGGGGGCTGAGGTGGGAGGACGGCTTGAGCCCAGGAATTTGAGATAAGCCTGGGCAACATAGGGAGACCTCAATGCTATGAAAAAAAATTAGTTGGCTGTGATGGCACACACCTGTAGTCCCAGTTACTTGGGAGGCTGAGATGGGAGAATCACTTGGCCCAGGAAGTGGAGACTGCAGTGAGCTATGATCGCACCACTGCACTCCAGCCTGGATGACAGAGCGAGACTCCATCCCAAAAAAAAAAAAAAGAGAGAGAGCAGGGCACCAAGATGTGCAGCAAGTACTTCCCATGCTTGGAACATGGTGGCCCTAAGAGCTGGGAGCAAGCCCAGGACAGCCCAGCACTCCTGTGCCAGGTGTTGCCCAAGGTCTCCTGCTGCAGAGAGTAAAACCTCTACATGGCTAAGCAAAACCCTGTCTCAAAATAAATAAATAAAATAAGATTGACTCACTTACCAGAAGCACAGGACTCTTGGATTAGATACACATGATGCACCTATTTGGCCTAAAATAAAATAACACAGAAAGGCTAAATATTAGTAAATATTAGATCAAACACTAGTTAAAATAAAGCTGTGGTAGCTACATATCTTTTCTGTATCTTTAAAGCTTTTCTTGAAGTATATGTATATTTAAAAAGTTGACAAATCCTGAATACACAGTTCAGTGGACCATCACAAACTGCACAAACCCACGGGACTAGCACCAGGGTCAAGAAAGAATAGGACCAGGCAGGGCACGGTGGCTCACGCCTGTAATCCCAGCACTTTGGGAGGCCAAGGCGACCAGATCACTTGAGGTCAAGACTTCAAGACCTGCATGGCCAACAAGGCAAAACCCTATCTCTACCAAAAATACAAAAACTAGCCAGGCGTGGTGGTGCGCACTTGTAATCCCAACTACTTGGGAGGCTGAGGCAGGAGAATCACTTGAACCCGGGAGCTGGAGGTTGCAGTAAACCAAGAGAATGTGCCACTGCACTCCAGCATGGGTGATAGAGCAAGACTCCATCTCAAAAAAAAAAAAAAAAAAAAAGGAAAAAAGAAAGAGCAGGACCTAGTCCTGATCGTCCTCCTGTCCCTGCAGTCACAGCTTCCAAACCCAACCTCTGAAAAGGTAAACCTCTATCCTGACTTTCTACACCACAGATCAGTTATGATGTTGGCTTCTTCCCAGTAATGTGGTGTTTGTGAACTTAATATATTTTGGTGCATCTGGTTCAACTATATTCACACCAATCAAAACAGAACTGAAGCCGGGCATGGTGACTCACACCTGTAATCCCAGCACTTTGGTAGGCCGAGGTGGGTTGATCACTTGAAGCCAGGAGTTCAAGACCACTCTGGCCAACATGGCCAGTCTCTACATGGCCTGTTTCTACTAAAAATACAAAACAATAGGCTGGGCGAGGTGGCTCACGCCTGTAATCCCAGCACTTTGGGAGGCCGAGGCGGGTGGATCACGAGGTCAAGAGATCGAGACCATCCTGGTCAACACGGTAAAACCCCGTCTCTACTAAAAATACAAAAAAATTAGCTGGGCATGGTGGCGCGTGCCTGTAATCCCAGCTACTCAGGAGGCTGAGGCAGGAGAATTGCCTGAACCCAGGAGGCGGAGGTTGCGGTGAGCCGAGATCGCGCCATTGCACTCCAGCCTGGGTAACAAGAGCGAAACTCCATCTCCAAACTCCATCTCAAAAAAAAATAAAAAAAAAAGAAATAGTTTCCCATAGATAGAAGTATCGCACACTGCACCATCTTCACTTCGCACGGCCCACCTTCAAGCCTCGGTGACCTAATACCTAATGGGGGTGGACCTCTTACTGCACACAGCCCTTGCCTTCATGGGAACCAGGCCCTTGCCTTCGTGGGAACAGGCCCCTTGCTGCACGCTGTCCACCTCCTGGCCTAGGTGACCTAATGGGAGTGGACGCTATGTTTTATTGCTCACTACCCTATCAATATCCTTAAAGATGATTTCACTCAGTATCCTACTCCCTAACCTATACACAATAAATACTCATGCTTCTGGACATTTGGGGTCTCGCCAGCCGCTCGCCGCTTATAGGTGGCGTGGCCCCCCGAGCCCAGCTGCATTTTCTTTGTACTTCTGTGTCCTGTCTTTTTATTTCTCAGATCCTGTGCCTCAGCACAGCATAAGGCTCACCCCACGACCCTGTGGGGCACTCAGCTCTACATCTGGCTCCGTACACTGTGCTCCAGCCTGGGCAACAAGAGCAAAACACCATCTCAAAAAAAAAACCCTAGCCGGGCATGGTTGCATGAACCTGTAATCCCAGCAACCTGGGAGGCTGAGGCAGGAGGATTGTTTGAATCAGGGAGGCGGAGGTTGCAGTGAGTTGAGATTGTACAACTGCACTCCAGTATGGGTCTGGGCGAAAGTGTGAGACTTTGTCTAAAAAAAAAAAAAAAAAAAGAAAGAAAGAAAGAAAGAAATTCAAAGAAAGTATATGAAAGAAAATAAAACACAATTTAAAGAAACAGAAAACAATCTCTACAATTCTGTGTAAATGCTAATAAAGTACACAAACACCTGGCAAATCCAATAAATGGAAGGAAAAAAGATGGAAAAGGGGCTGTGCACGGTGGCTCACACCTGTAATCTCAGCAGTCTGAAAGGCCAAAATGGGTGGATCTCTTGAGCCCAAGAGTTCAAGACCAGCCTGTGCAATATGGCAAACCCCCATCTTTACAAAAAATACAAAAATTAGCCAGGCACATAGTTGTAGTCTCAGCTACTTGAGAGGCTGAAGTGGGAGAACTGCTTGTGCCCAGGAAGCAGTGGCTGTAGTGAGTCGAGATCATACCATTGCACTCCAGCTGGGGTGACAGAGCCAGAGCCAGATCCTATCTCAAAAATAATAACAACAAAAAGAAAATAGATAGAAAGGTAGAAAAGGAAATGGTACTAAGAAGCAAAAAAAGGAAGGAGTGTATATTTAGCACAACCTGAACCTATGTTCCTAGGCTAAAAAAAAAAAAAAAATCATTTTAAATAGATTTTTTTAAAAAAAAGGACAAAAGGCCAGGCATGGTTGGCTCATGCCTGTATTACCCATACTTTGGGAGGCCTAGGCAGGAAGACTGCTTGAGCCCAGGAGTTTAAGCTTCGCCTGGCCAATATAGTGAGACTCCATCTCTATAAAAAGATATCAAAATATAGCAGGCCTTGGTGGCACATGCCTGTAGCCCCAGCTACTTGGAAGGCTGGGGTGGGAGAATCACTTGACCCCAGGAGGCACAGCAATAGTTCTCCGAGTGTGGTCCAGGGACTCTGGGGTTCCATGCATTCAAGTCTGTGTTCACAACACTAAGAGGACACATTAGAAGCACTTGTAGTAGAGTCAGCGACAAGAGAGGAATGCTCCCTTTCCCTGCTGCTATTCAAGATCCTAGCCAACGCAATAAGTCACAGAAAAAGAAATACAAGCTATAAGGATCAGAAGAAAAAAGACAAAATTGTCATTCTTTGAGAATGATAAAAATATTTTACACTAAGTCCAAGAGTATCAATCCACTGTTGGGATGACAGTATTCAACAGCATTGCCATATACAAGGTCAATACAGAATAATTAATACCACTCCTATTTGTTAGCAATCAGCAACCAAAAACTGACCATTCACAATAGCTACAAAAACTATACAGTACATTAAAAGTCTTAAAAAAAAAAAAAAGGTATGTATGTAATAGACATTATAAAACTATTGAAGGGCCTTAGAAAGATCTATGGAGAAACAGACAACATTTCTAAGTAGGAGGCTCAATAATATAAAGATGTCAATTCTCCCCAAGTTAATTTATTCTGCGCAATTATAATAAACACTTCAACAGGACATGATATATGACCAAAATGACTCCAAATATCACACGAAATAGTAATGATCTAAAATCAGCCAAAGGAGGCAAGGGTGTGCCCTACTAGATATCAAGACTTAGGCTATGGTAATGGAAAGTGAAGTTTAAGTATAAGAAGAAAGATAATGGAAGACATCTATGCATATGTTAAGATACCTGCAATATTAATGACAATGAAGAAGGACAATAAATGGTATTGACAAAACTGGTTTTCCATTGTAAAACAAAATTATTTCCCTGCCTTCTATGATACACAAATATATTTCAGGCAGGTTGAAGACCTAAATGTTAAAAAAAAAAAAAAAGTCTCAGAGCCATGTCAGAATTCTAGAATTTAAAATTTCTAAAAAAAAAAGTTTATAAAGAAAAAGATTGTTTGATTCCATCAAAAAGGAAAAAAGCCCAGGTATGGTGGCTCATGCCTGTAATCTAAACGCTTTGGGAGGCCAAGATGGGCAGATTGCTTGAGCTTAGGTGTAGGAAACCAGTCTAGGTAACATAGTGAAACCCCAGCTCTACACAAATTAGCTAGACATGGTGGTGTGGGCCTGTATTCCCAGGGAAAATCTCAGTCGGCTAAGGTAGGAAGATCGTTTGAAAGTGGGAGACTCTTGCTGATGTACACAAGAAGAAACACAAGAATGTTAACATGTGCCTGGGTGTAGAAGAAAAAACTTTATCGTCCATCAGCAAAGTCACAATGGTGGAAAGTAATGAACCACATCAATGTCATGGAGATAGAACACAGTTATAAGGCTGAGAAAAACTGTCAGATATAGAATATCCACAATTTAAGACATACATAAATTTTAAAGAGACGAAAACAATATTAGGTATGCAGATATAAGAAAACAAGGCCAAGCACTGTGGCTCACGCCTGTAATCCCAGCACTCTGAGGCGGAGGGCGGATCACTTGAGGTCCGGAGTTTGAGACCAGCCCGGCCAAATGGTTAAACACTGTATCCACTAAAAATACAATAATTGGCCGGGTGTGGTGGTACGCGCCTGTAATCCCAGCTACTCGGGAGGTCGAGGAGAATCGCTTGAACCTGGGAGGCGGCGGTTGCATTGAGCTGAGATCGCGCCACTGTACTCCACCCTGGGCGACAGAGGGAGACTAGGTCTCAGGGGAAAAAAAAAAGAGAAAAGAAAAAAAACGAAAGGAAAAAGAGGAAAGGAAAAGAAGGAAAAAATTAGAAACAAAAATCTGGCCGCCTGGCGCGGGGAGAACACCCTTGGCGCGAGGAGGGTGGAGTTGAGGGAAGCACCGGCAGAGGCAGGAGCACTGCAGGAGCTCGGCGGCTAAAGGAAGGGGCGGCGTCCGTAGACCGCTGGGAGGACCGAGAGACGCGCGAGCCCCGCCCCTGAAAAGTTGACAGGAGAGGGGCGAGGGAGGGAGCCGAGCTGGGAGGCCTCGGGTCGCTGGGAGGAAGGGGTCCGGAGCGCCCCGAGACGCGGAAGCCGTCCTGTGAGGCCGGGGTCCAGGCGGCCCCGCGTGGGGCTGGGAGCTGTGAGGGGCTAGAGAGCTGAAGGAGCCCCGTGAGGAGCGACCCCGGGGCTGGGGAAGGGCGGCGAGGCGCAGTCCGTGCTCGGGGCCTTGTCGGGGGGGGGGAGGTGGTCCCTGAAACAGGAAGTGCCACTGATGGCGGGACCGACCCCGGCCTGGAGCACCGCGAGAAGACCGGGCACGGGGCAGCGCGCAGGGGAGGGTCTGCGCCCCGCACCCCCGCCCCCGCCCCCGCCGGGCTCACACTCACCTCACCGCCGCCGAGCAGCTCGGCAGCCCAACCTGGCCCGTTCGGCCCTCCCGCCCCGCCAATCGGAACCGATCCGGAAGTGACGTCAGCAGACGGTCCGGGTCTGAGGGGCCGCCCGGGCCGCTCTGGGAAGCTAGGACTCCGCGTCTCGGCTGCACGTCTTCCTGGCTCGCTACAAGTCTCCGGGGACCGGCGAAAGGCGAAGCCATAAAACGGAAACGCTGCCACCGGGTGGCAGTCCGAGGTCACGGCCCGGCGGCCTCAGAACTGGGGCGATGGTCAAAGTCGAAAACAGATTAATTTTTCCTTTTTCTGAGACGTCTCTCTAATGAGGCACGAAAGGCGCTGCAAACAACTAGGCCCTTTCCTTTAGAGAAAGGAACGGGAACTGCACCCTTCCTTTGAGCCGAGAGGATGCTTACTGGCCAAGAAGCTGTCTTGGGTTTAGCCCATTGCCCCTAATCATAACCTCTGTAAATGGGGCCCAGTGTCCACCGTAGAGTTTTTCGGGTGCCTGAGCTGCTTCTGGAGCAAACTTGCCCTGGTGGCCGGTCCCTCAGCCAAGGCCTGCTTCCACTTTGCCCAAAAGGGAGCAGAAAAGCAGTGGCCGCTTATGACCAAGGTAAGCATCTAGGGCTTTCCCTAAACCCTCTTTCCAGATGCCTCTCCATCCTTCAGGAGGAAACACCACCCTCCTGGATTCTTTCTTGACATATAAGTTGGGACCCTGGGGCCGGCCCCGAGAATGACAGGGAATCAAAACCATGTGCCGTAGCTACCGGCGGGGCAGGGGAAGCTGAAATGGAAGGACCACATGAGACCAGGGGCTTGAGACCAGCCTGGCAGCAGCAAGAGCCTGTCTAAAACAAGCCCAGCTTCTTGGGTGTGGTGGGCGCTCAAAGACAGGTGGGGCCATACCAGCAGGATGAGGAAAGCAAGATCGTGAAATGGGGGGTAAAGGTTCACTCTAGAGACGGTGGTGAACCATGACAGCTAGGAGCCACCGCGAAGCCAGTGAGGACTTGTCATCTAGGAGTGACCCACACAAGCCTAAGATGTCCTGTTCTCACCTGCCTCTCCAACCAAGTCTACAGGGAGAGCACCGTGCCTCATCCTGCCCACTCCAGTTCGTTCCGGAGTGTTCTTAGGGGCAGTGATCTGCAGCTCCTGCATTCGCTGGTGAACTTCCTTGTCTGAAAGTGCTAATAAGCTTCCACCTGATGCTGTCCTGGGAACCCCTCATTCAGTCATGGTTAAGGGACAAGATGCCATGTGCTATGGCCAAACAGGAAGCCCCTCTACTCTACCTTGTGATGGAAACCAGTTTACTTGCCCTCCCACTGCAATGGGGGCTTCCCTGATACTTCCAACCTGATTCCACTCAGAATCACCTCAGCCTCACTTACCACCAAAGCTAAATGGAAGGTATGTGCCATTATACCAGCAGGGAAAGGCCATGTGCTCAGAACAAGGTAATTGGTGCAGGTTTGGGGGCTGTTCCTGGTGAGTTTCTCTGCCCCAGGGAAGAGGGGGCAACATGCCCTGTGAGGCTGTGGCATTCCAGGACTCAAAGGAGCCAACTGTCCTACAGCTGATGCCAGCTCCAGTCCAGTGTAGGGCTCTAGGTAGGTGACTGAAGGGACTCTTGGGTGGTCTGGGATCCCCATAACTGCATGCATTCATCCCTTTGTTCAGCAATCCCAGCAGGGACCTGGGACCCCACACTGAGAATCACCACCTTCAACCTCACTATCAGGCTGGAAAATGAGGGAAGGCATGAAGCCCCATTCAGGAAAAAATACCAGAACTCTCCATTCAGTAACCACTCCCCACCATGGCGGGGTGAGAATGCATACAGGGTGCTCCCAGTGGTCTGCAGAACAGAATGAAAGGCTGGGCTAGGAATGGCCTTCCTGGATGTGGACAGGGTGTCTGTCCCACGCTCCTCTAGGACCCATCCCAAGTTCTCCGTGCAAAGACACCTGCAAGCCAGGTATCCCTGGCAGTGACTGCAAAAACACACTGACATCAGCAGGGCTATACCCAGTTTGGAGGGGAAGGGTGTGGCCAAAAGACCCTGGGTTAGGTGCTGGCAGAGTGAGGGTGTGGTCCAGAACACCAGGCTCACAATTGTGTCCTATTCTGTTTCCCATTTCTCAGTTTCTTCATATGTAAAATGAGCGCATACATCCAAGCACTGCAGTCCATGGGACTGAGTCACCCACCTAAGTGTCAGGTCCTGGGAGCCATGTTCTTGGTCCCCTGTGGGGAAGCAAGGGTCTCGCCCAGGGTACCTGTCCTTGTTTCTAGTCGTAGACTTTCCCTTCTAAGTTTCCACCACTCACTGGTGGTCTACTCTAGTAGTCTATCTTGTTCCCTGTACCAACCGGGAGAATCCCACAGAAATCCTATCAGCAGAGTACCCTCCCATTGAAAACATGGGGGTGGCACAGCCTGGTGGCATAAAGACAAGCTTTATTGAGCCCCTCAGCACTAGTTCTCTTTCTCCTGCACAGTCTTGGTTCCCCGGAGACGTCCGGTCCGACGGGCAGCAATGAGACCCACTTTGCGGCCTGCAGGGGCATCTCTGCGGATGGTGGAGGGCTTGCCGATGTGCTGGTGGTTGCCACCACCAAAAGGATGCTCCACAGGCTGCAGGTAGAGGATGGCTTTAGAATGAGGGTGAGCCAACCTCCTTCAGGAGGGCTTGAGCAGGATCAAGAGTCCTGTGACTACAAACCATGACCCACTGTGCCTCCCATTGCAGATCCCCCTCCTGCAGGAACACCTGTGAATAGAACTTGTCTACCCAACTGTGTGGCCACTGTACCTTGAATACTCAATCCTGCATTTCTGGGTTACTTACATTCATGGCCACACCCCGTACTCGTGGCCAGCAGTTCCTCTTTGCCTTGTATTTGTGGTAGGCCCGGCCAGCCTTCAAGATGGGTTTGTCAATTCGGCCACCTCCAGCCACCACACCTGTAGGGGAGATCAGGTACCTTAGGGAACCTCCAGTCAGTTAGAGTACCCCCTGCCGGGTCCTTTCCAGCATACCCACCTCCCCTCATTCTCCTGTCACGCACCTTCACACTACTGCATCCAACTACCTAGCAAAAAGCCCACTTGTCTCCTTAGCCCCTAGCACCTTGTGAGCTGACATTCAGGTTCTTCAATCCACTTTGGGCAGGCAAACCAAAGCCTTCACCTACATCACCTAGAACACTGACTGATCTCCAAGCACAGGGAAGCAACTCTCTCACCATGTTTTTTTTGTTGAAGCGGAGTTTCGCCCTTGTTACCCAGGCTGGAGTGCAGTGGTGCGATCTCGGCTCACCACAACCTCCGCCTCCTGGGTTCAGGCAATTCTCCTGCCTCAGCCTCCTGAGTAGCTGGGATTACAGGCACGCGCCACCATGCCCAGCTAATGTTTTGTATTTTTAGTAGAGACGGGGTTTCACCATGTTGACCGGGATGGTCTGGATCTCTTGACCTCATGATCCACCCGCCTCAGCCTCCCAAAGTGCTGGGATTACAGGCTTGAGCCACCGCGCCCAGCTCTCTCACCATGTTTAAGACATCAAGCAGGTCACTCAACCTGACACAGGACACTTGATCCGGCCTGTTCCATCTCAGCTTTGCTTATTCCTGGAACACACTCTCAATCTCAAAGACTCCTGTGTGAGGCCAAGTTCATCACAAAGATTCCAAGATGTTCCCAAACTGGAGTGAGTTAACCTAGACTCAAATCCTTTTTCGCTTAGTAGGTGTCTTTGAGAAAGTCACAAATCTCTCCCTACCTTCTCTGAAAAGACTGTTAATCAACTGTATGCAAGTACAGCAATCAGGAAGCCTAGGTTATGCCAGAATTGAATTCAAGCCCCAGGTGACTTCATCCCAATCTCATTCAACTCCACAATAGCAGTAAAGCAGGCAATGTTGTGTCCACTTTAGTTATGACAACTGAGACTACGAGACGAGCTCAAAGTTCCAAAACCCAAGTTTTAAAACAATGGATAATCGAATTCCAGGGACCAGGTCTAGCCATTGGCTGTCCACAGGCGCTCAGTCTGTTCATTCACAGCCCTCAGCATCAAACTGCTGCCTGGTACTCACCAACCACAGCTCTGTTGGCTGAGGAGATAACCTTCTTGGAGCCAGAAGGCAGCTTCACACGGGTCTTCTTGGTCTCAGGGTTGTGGGAGATAACGGTGGCATAGTTCCCAGATGCCCGGGCCAGCTTGCCACGGTCTCCAGGCTTCTCCTCCAGGCAGCACACGATTGTACCCTCAGGCATGGTGCCCACAGGCAGCACATTGCCAATGTTGAGCTGAGCTGCAAGGGGAAGCAGCATCAGGCGGTCAGCGGAGTAAGAGGCAATGCGAACCCACTCGCTCTAGGCAGCCCGCTAAGTTGCCAGCACAGCATTCAACATCTGGCCTCCCGGTACAGCTCTCTGGACCCCCACCAAGCTCTCGCCTGAGAGGTTCCTACACAAGTTTAGGGCTTTAACTCCTTAAACCCCTCCTTTCGTCCCCACCCCGACATTCCTTCCCCGCCGCGATGCTAACCCTTCTTGCCACAATACACGAACTGGCCCGTATGAATGCCCTCGGCGGCAATGAACAGCTCCGTCCGCTTCTTAAACCGGTACGGGTCCCGGAAGACCACCTTGGCAAGAGGCGCGCCGCGGCCTGGGTCGTGGATGATGTCCTGTGGGCCGAGGTGGCTTGAGTGTGGCGTCGCGGCCGGGTGTCCCGTCCCCTCCCGCCCCGCCCCGCCCCGCCCGGCGCTCCGCACCTTCACGATGCCCTTTATGTAGCCGTGCCGCTCGGCGAAATCCACGGCGCGCAGGCGCGCGGCGCCCTTACGGTGCTTCACGTGCGCGCGGAACACAGACCCGGCACCCTTCCTCTGTCCACGGATCACGCGGCCCATGGCGACGAGTCCTGGGGGCGGCTCAGTTAGCGTGTCCGGGCGGCCCGGGCACCCCTGCCAGCCCGGCTTTCCGGGACCCCGCCCCCGAGGCCGCCGCGCCCACCACCCGCTACGCTCTCCGCGGGCGCGCGCGTTGGCACCCTCCCAGGAACACCGGCCTGCGTCTCCGCGCGCCTCAGGGAGGAGGATGGCGGCGGATAGTGCCGATGCCGCAGGGCCGCAAGCACAACCTACCTGCTCCCGAGCGTGGCCGAAAGAGGAAACACGGCGTTCGCGAGCCGCCTTATCTTCCGGGGCGGGGCCTAGAGCCGCGACACCTTCCGGGTGCGCCACGGCCAGCCGAACGTGGTGCACGCCGGGGTTTGTAGTCACCAGCGGCCGCAGGCCCCGCCTACTTCGTCGCCTGGGCCCCCGACCAGGCGCAACGCGGAGTCCTGATGTGCACCGGCCCAGAAGGAGGGCGAAGGCATGCTAGGTCTTCACAGGGGTCTGGAGAAGGACAAGTGTTCTCTGAGTGGCCGAGGAGGCGCCGAGTGGTTGAGTGACCTGTCTAGGGTGTCACAGAGCGACCCACTCCGGGCTACGGGGTCCGGGCTTCCCAGCTTTGCCTGGTGAGGGGCATCCGTGTAGGCTGAGGGGGTTCTTGCTGGTGCAGAGCAGGAGATGGGCGGGGGAGACGCGCGGACCCACTTGTGGAACGTCGTGGTTTGCAGGTGGCAAACGTCCGTCTCCCTGATGAACGGGCGCTCCTGGACGCGGGGACCTTGTCCACTGTAGGCCCTTGGAGAGGTCGGACGTCGAGGAGAGGAGCCCGGGGATCCTTGCCAAAAGTGGGGAGGCCAAGCTGTGGGGTCCCAAGGGCGAGGAAAGGGAGGGACTGGGTCACCTGCTGCGGAGAGGACGAATATCGGGAGACTGGACCGTACCCTGAACAGAACCCTGTGCGGGAGAGGTGGCTGGAGGGGCTGTGGGGGCCTCCACAGCTGGAAAGAGCCTGGCTGGAGGTGTCCAGCGGCAAATGCTGTGGGAAGGAGCTTCGCAGAATCAGGCGCCTAACGGGCGAGACCCCGAGGCCGGGGGCGGGGAAGAGGTTGTTCAGGAGAGAGTCCTTGGCTGAGTGAGCACTGTCGAGCACAGGCGGGGCCGTGGATCAGGAGGCAGCGAGGAGGTGAGGGAAGGGGCCCAGTGGGCAGGAGAGACAGGAGAGGGTGGAAGGGGTGACCTGTCGCCGCTGCTGCTCACAGGGGAGAGGCGGGGCTACTGCAGGAGGCCCTCCCTAGGGTCGGCAGGGGGATCGAGGAGGAGCTAGCTGCCAGGTGGGGACTGAGGAAGCAGCTCAGCCCACAGCAGGGCGAGGGGCTGAGGGTCAGGACTGGACCTTGGCGGTAGGGTGAGGGGTTCTGGGGTCAGCCCAAAATTGGCCCACGGGCTCAGCCTATGCCTCACTCCTGAACAAGTCTGTTTCTACTCCAGAGGAGCAGGAGAGTTGGGTGTGGGATAGAGGTGAGAAGAGTGGTCGGACACAGAGGCTGTCTCATGGGTCTCTGTGATGACATGCAGCTACCAGGACCCTAGGTGCAGCCAGGAGGCTGACCAGGCCATTTTAAGGCTCGAAGAGAGATGGCCCTGCCAGCATGCACCCCAGTCCTGAGGACTATATCACGGGGCTTTATTCTTCACGTGAGGCCACCCAGCCTGGCACACAGCAAGGCTCTGCAGTTCTGGGTCACTTGACAGCCACTCCAGGCAAGGCAGCAAGCACTGGACATGGAGTTTTCCAGCCTTCTGGGGTGGAGCCATCTTTCTTAGGCCAGGATTAGGCCCTCCCCCACACAGTGCCTCTGCTTGTTCTGGAGGCCTGGCCTCTCGGGCCATCTGAAGTCATCCCTAACCTGCTTTTCAAACTTTATTCTTAGAAATTCTTTATTTTCCTTTGAAATTGTTCTCAAATATTTCTTGTCACATACATGCAGGAGTAATGTGGTATAAACATGAAAAACTGTGATCCTCTGTCTTGCTCAGCTTGGCTCCCCTCCCCCGCCAGCATTATCTGCCTGCACCCCCCAACCCCCGCAACTGATGTGTCCTTCTCTGCCTGCCCCACCAGGAAGAAAAATGATGGTTCCTGGTCTGTCTTGTGCTCAAATCTGACCCTGCTCCCAACCAGCTATAGCTCTGGATGAGTCCCTTACCTTCTTTAGGCCTCATAGCTTCTCCCAGGGTCGGGTTGCAATTCAGAGGATCTGAAAACCTAGAGTTCGTGAAACTATCTCTATAGAGGTGAGTGGACATTTTTCAGCACACAAAGTTTCTTGAACTGTTGTTTCTCCTACTTCCATGATGGTTTCACAACACAGTTTAGTGGCTAAAGAATATGTGACTTGAAAAAAATTAAATTATTCAATTAAAAAAAAAAGTGTGATTTGGAGCCAGGTCTGTGGGTTGGATCCCAGCTCTGTTAATTAAGAGATGAGAACTTGGCCAGACACAGTGGCTTATGCCTGGAATCCTAAAGTGCTGGGATTACAGGTGGGCAGATCACCTGAGGTCAGGAGTTCGAGACCAGCCTGACCATGGAGAAATACCATCTCTAGCTTGAGATCTGAGGCAAGAGATCGAACCATTGTACTCCAGCCTGGGCAACAAGAGCAAAACTCTCGTCTCAAAAAAGAAAAAAAGGGCCGGGCGCGGTGGCTCACGCCTGTAATCCCAGCACTTTGGGAGGCCGAGACGGGTGGATCACGAGGTCAAGAGATCGAGACCATCCTGGTCAACAAGGTGAAACCCCATCTCTACTAAAAATACAAAAATTCAGCTGGGCATGGTGGCGCGTGCCTGTAATCCCAGCTACTCAGGAGGCTGAGGCAGGAGAAT
>NW_016108141.1:346420-364273 GCF_001604975.1 Cebus imitator
GCCCGGCCTGATGCCCCAGCTCCGCCGTTCCTGCGGGTCCAGGAGTCGATCCCGCGCCCCGCTCCCCAACCCCCGCAGCCCACCCAGGTCCGGGGGGAAACGGAGCGCCGAGAACGTCACCGCTCTTCCGCGCCCCTCGGGTCTGGGGCTGAGACCCGGTCTCGCCCGGAACCCCTGACGCGCGCCCCCAGCTGCAGCCCTGGCGACGGCCGCGCGGCAGGAGCTAGAAGGCGTCTAAACTCGAGCGCCATAGAGGCGAGCGGTCCTCCAGGCCTCCCAGAGCGGCGCAGCGGCCGTTTCCGGGGGCGGGGCCGGAACTGGAGCCTGAGCGCCCGGCGCCCTGCGCTGTTCCGGAGAGTCAGGGTGAGGCGGCCCAGGGTGAGTTGGCCCCGGCTGCGGGGCGGGGACTGGGAGGGATGTGCGGTGTCCTCGGAGCCTGGCCTGGCAGAGGCTGTGGCCCCCGCGGGGACTGAGCGGAGCTCGGCAGGGAGCGGACCTGCAGCCGGCACTGCCGCCTCTGCTCGCCTTGGGTCCTGAACCTTTCTTAGGGCGAAGGGTCCTGCGCCCCGGTCCATGCCGGCTGTGGTCTGGGGCGTGCGGCGGGGTCCCCCAGACCCGCTTCGCCGACCCGGACTGTTGCTCAGAGGCGAGGCTGCAAGCGGGAGGCCTGGCGAGGTGGGGTTGCTTCGGAGCACCAGGCTCTGCCACGAGGTCTCCCGCCGGCGGGCTCTTCCCGGCGACGCGGTTCCCCGCAGCCATCATTCACCCTACGCAGTTTTGCCCTCTTCACGGGTTGGGGCGTGAATTGTAATAGAGGTGAGACGTTAGTGTAACAGGCAATAACGCAGCAAAATAACTTTTGGTTTTGACAAGGGCCATGCACAGCATAAACCAAGGAGATAAAATTGTGAGAGGGTAGCTTTGGCGGTCAGGGCGGCTCTGTGAAGAGTTAACAAACTGAAATCTGCGACATAGTGAGCAGGGTGCCCCGGGTCCCTGAGGAAGAGCGTTTATTGTCCGTATGGAAGGAGGCGACCCTCCTAGTCTTCCAGACCCCAGTTAAATATTACTTCACCCAGTAACATTTCTTGTGGTCCTCCATCTAAATGAGCACCCTCCTCCCCTTGACATTTTCTCTCTCAGCACTTGAAGCAACAGCTTGATCTGTTGTCATATCACTGTGCGATTACCAGTGCTGTTTAATCTGTCTAAAGATTTATTTCCTAATTCCAAAGATAGAACTAAAAGCAGGTTTTTTTTTTTACCCTCTAACCAGGACATGCACTCCCCAGACGTGAACAAAGAAAAAACAACAATGGTAACTTACCCCCTCCTGGTCCAACCCTAGTCCCAGGTTGCAGTTCTTACCACAGTGGAGGGCGGTATGTGTTGAGGAGTTCAGAGGGTCAAGTCTTCTGGCAGCCTCGTGCCCTGAGATACTCTGGTTGCCTTGGTGGGGTGAGGACAACATATGTGGCAATTGCACTTGCCCAGGTAGGTCCTGCCACAGACTGCCGTGGACAGACATCGAGTGGGGTCTCTGTTTTTCCATGCGTTTGCAGTCCGAGCTCTTCGTTCATGGGTGACTTACAAGTCTGTTTGACCTTCCCCCATCACCCTTCATACCCTAACATGTCAAAAGGACTCTACTGCCAAATATCACTTCACAGCATTGTGACTAAGCAGCCGTCTTGCTTCTAAACGCACACTTTATTATTACTTATTTTGGGAGAGAGCCTCACTCTGTCACCCAGGCTGGAGTGTAGTGGCACAATCTTGGATCAATGCAACCTCTGTCTCCTGGGTTCAAGCAGTTCTCCCGCCTCAGCCTCTCAAGTAGCTGGGATTACAGGCATGTACCAGCACACCCAGCTAATTTTTGTATACTTAGTAGAGGAGTTTCCCCCATGTTGGCCAGGCTGGTCTCAAACTCCTGACTTCAGATGATCTACCCTTCTCATTCTAAAGTGCTGAATTACAGGCATTAGCCACCATGCCCGGCCTCTAAACACACACTTTTTGTCAACTGATGCCTAATGGGAAACGTCTCTTTACAAACTGGCAGCTACTTAGAGGGCCCCAGCTCTACAGAAAAGGGTACCCCTAGAGACCTTCACTCAAACACAAGAGCTCAAGTATCTGTTGAAGGGAAAGAGTGAGGAGACCAGCGCCTCATGCCTACTCTGTATACGTCTGGTTAGAGCAAAATTACTGTTTTGTTTTGTTTGAGACAGGGTCTTGCTCTGTCGCCCAGACTGGAGTGTGGTGGCATGATCTCAGTTCACTGCAACCTCTGCCTCCTGGGCTTAAGGGATGCTCCTAGGATGGCTGAGGTCATACCATTGCACTCTGGTCTGGGCAACAAGAGGGAGATTCAGTCTCAAAAAACAAAACAAAAAAACTTAAATTAGAAAAACAGAGGCCGGATGCGGTAGCTCATACCTGTAATCCCAGAACTTTGGGAGACCGAGGCAGGAGGATCAGTTGAGTCCAGGAATTCAAGACCAGCCTGGGCAACATAGTGAGACCTCATCTCTAATAAAAATTTTTAAAAGTTAGCTGGGCCATTCCAAAACATCTGTGAGCCTGCGGAGTAGCCATGATGAGCAAAGCTCACTCTCCCAAGTTGAAAAAAAATTATGGACAAGAAGTTATCATTGAAATTAAATGGTGGCAGATATGTCCAAGGAATATTGCGGGGATTTGATCCCTTTATGAATCTTGTGGTAGATGAATGTGTGGAGATGGCGACTAGTGGGCAACAGAACGATACTGGAATGGTGGTAATACGAGGAAATAGTATCATCGTGTTAAGCCTTGGAACCAGTATATAATGGCTGTTCAGAGAAACCCATGTACTCTCTCCATAGGGCCTGTTTTACTATGATGTGAAAATTAGGTCATGTATATTTCATATTAGACTGATGTTTGTTTGTTTTTTTTAAGACAGGGTTTCAGCATGTTAGTCAGGCTGGTCTTCAACTCCCAACTTCAGGTGATCCGCCCGCCTTGGCCTCCAAAGTGCTTGGATTACAGGCGTGAGCCACCACGCCTGGCCTAGACTTTTTGTTAAATAAACTTTTGTAATAGTAAAAAAAAAAAAAAAAAAAAAAAATCAGCTGGGTGTGGTGGCATGCACCTGTAGTTCTAGCTACTCAGGAGGCTGAGGTAGGGGAATTGCTTGAGCCCAGGAAGTTGAGGCTGCAGTGAGCCGAGATCACACCACTGCACTCCAGCGAGACCCCGTCTCAAAAAAAGAAAAGAAAAATAGGAGAAAAACAGGAACCACTGGTAATTCTATGAGCCAGAGAGAACTAGGATTTTATGCCACCAGGTTTATTTTTCTGGTTAGTCTGCTTGTTTCATGTAGCAAAATGCAAGAATGTTTTCCGATGTTCCCACAACATGGTTTTATTGGTTGCAGAGTCACCCATTGTCAGGGATCCCTTTGTTCATTTCATAAATCCTTTCTGAGCACTTGCTGTGTGCCACAGCCTTCCTCAGGCCCCAGAGGTACAGACTAGAGGTCATGTCTAATTGGAGAAGGCAGATAAGGAGCAAGGAATTTAACTCTTAGGTCAGATGGCATAGTGCTATGGTGAAAAATAAAACCAGGAGTGAGGATAAGGAATTACCAGGCAGTAGGGGAGGTGGCAGTTTTAAAAAGGGTGGTCACAGAAGGCCTCTTTGGAAGGTGACAGCCAGCAAACAAAGGAGTGGGTGGGCAGGTCTTGGATGCAGCTTCTCCTTGAGACGTAAAGGAGGTGGCTGATGTAGTTGCCGCAGCATCTCACCCTCTCCTGCACCCTTCTGGATCTGGAGGGGCCTTTTGGGGGCAGTAGGGCCTTAGGCCTGGACTCCTTCCACTTACAGCTGTATGTTCCCTCAGCATGCACTGTCTTTAGCACCTGCTCCTCCACAAAGGGTACCCTGGAATGGTGATGACACTTCCGATGCCTGGACTCCAGGTGAGCACCCCCTCTGAGCCTGTCTGCTGCCCCAGGAGACTGCTTCGCCCCAGCCCCAGCTTTTCAGCTCTGAGAACCTTCCAGGGAGCCTCACACCCACCCACATCACAAGATGGAGTCTGCAAGCCAAGGACGGCCTCCTTCCTCTATGGCCAGGCCTCACACATGGCTCTCCTAAATCCTTCCTGGCTTTAGGCAGAAGTGGGCTTCCTGGGGCCCCTGAGCTTCTGTGCCCAGCCGCTGAGGGCAGGATCTCTGTCCTTTCCCAGTGCCAGTCTCCTTCCTGGTGTGAATAGTCAGCCCATCCCCCTCTCCTGATGCTAACTTGCTGCTGGTGTTGGAAATTGAGACCCAGAGGGTGGGGATGCCCCCACAGTGCAGGCGCTCCTTCCCCAAATCCCTGATAGCCTGTGGAGAGGGGTGAGGCCAAGGTTGGGACCTCTTTCCTGGTAACTCTTTCTCTCCCTCCCCCAAATTCAGTTTTCCCCTCTTCCTCTCTGGGGTTCTGCTGAGGACGAGGCTACTCACTCAGGGGGTGTTGGGCTGCCCTGTCTCTGCTGGGCCCTGTGGATGCAGCAATGCCCAGCAAGGAGAGAGGCCTCTAGCAGATCACCCAAATGTTCCTCATCTGCTGGGTTCTCGCTGAGCCTTTGACTGTCTGGATAGCAGAGTATGTGGTTGCAGGAGGCTGTTGTGTTCGAGGATGTGGCTGTGTACTTCACGAGGATAGAGTGGAGTTGCCTGGCCCCCGACCAGCAGGTACTCTACAGGGACGTGATGCTGGAGAACTATAGGAACTTAGCCTCGCTAGGTGAGGGCTTCTGCCTTTGGTCCTGGGGCCGGGAGGTGCTTCTATGTTCGGTTCAAAGGGAAGTTGGTTCCATTTCAGATTCGCAGTCTGTCACATTTTTGAGGGGAAGCTGGAGGCTCCCCAAGGAGCCCCTCTCTGCTTCCTGCTGGGCACCTGCTGCCCAGCCTTAATTCTCTCCTGGGGCAGGCCCCCCCACCTCCCGTTGGCCACCTAGCTGCCCCCTTTTGGGATAGTGGATGTTCTTGCACCCACTCCAAGCCCTTGTGCTCCCGATGGCCTCCAACTGGCGTCCTCCCTCCTGTATCCACCCCAAGTCCTGTGTGCTCCCAGTGGCCTCCAACCGGGCACCCAGGCATCCTTCCTCCCTTCTGCACTGACACATGCTGCTTTTCCTTTCTGAGCTTAGGCTTTCTTGTTGCCAAACCAGCACTGATCTCCCTCTTGGAGCAAGGAGAGGAGCCAGGGGCCTTGATTCTGCAGGTGGCTGAACAGAGAGGGGCCAAAACCAGCCTGTGCACAGGTGAGTGCAAGGCCCTGGAAGGCCTGGGCTGCTGCCACACTGCAGGGCATGTTGTGTGGCTGCCAGTGCGTCCTGGCCTCTGTGCAGCTCTGTGCAGGTGTCCTCTTTCACAGTGGGAGCTGTGTGTGTTCAGCTTCTCACAGCAGGGCCAGACTTACTACTAAATGCCTTGCTTGTACTTCTGAGGTCAAAAGTAGCTTAAGCATGAAGACCCAAGTGCATGTTTTCCACCTTGGTGACCCCAAGGTGTCAGGGGCCTGGTCTGTGCACACAGTGGGCACTACCCTTGGGTTGCTTTTATTTTCTCAGTTCCTCATGACCCATGTGCCAGGGACTGAGCTCAGGGCAGTGGAGGCTGCAGAAAGAACCTTGAGCTGGGGAGGAGTCCCTCAGTCCTAGAGGTCTGTGCAGGCACCTGCCCTAGGTACCTGCCCAGACATGTTTGCTGAGTGAATGAACCCTGGGTGAACTCTGAAGGAGAGACAAGTAAAGAACGTGGCTGTGGGATGAGGTGCAATCTGCACCTCCTGCCTGGCCTGTCTTCGCTGCCAGACCTTGGGCCTCTCCTGTGGGCTCCCCCTGAGCCAGCCTGCCACAGTGCTGCAGCCATTATTAGCCTCTGTACCCTTCTCACCTGAATTCTGATTTTATTTTTATTTAATTATTTTGAGATGGAGTTTTGCTCTTGTTGCCCAGGCTGGCGTGCAATGGCGCAGTTTCGGCTCACTGCAACCTCTGCCTCTCAGGTTCAAGTGATTCTCCTGCCTCAGCCTCCCAAGTAGTTGGGATTAATAGGCGCCCACCACCACGCCCGGCTAATTTTCATATTTTTAAGAGAGATGGGTTTTGACCATGTTGGCCAGGCTGGTCTCTTAACTCCTGACCTCAGGTGATCTGCCCGCCTCGGCCTCCCGAAGTGCTGGGATTGCAGGTGTGAGCCACTGTGCCCAGCCTAAACCCTGATTTTAAAACTTCTGGCAATAATTTCTCAAACCTCCCTACACCTCTAACAAAGACTGTCTTCACTTGATTGTGGTATCATTTCAGTGTACGTATTTATTGAATCATGGTGTACAACAAAAGTATATGCAAGTTTTGTTTTTTGCTTTTTTGTTTTGTTTTTTGAGACGGAGTCTCGCCCTGTCTCCCAGGCTGGAGTGCAGTGGTGCAATCTCGGCTCACTGCAACCTCCACCTCCTGGGTTCAGGTGATTCTCCTGCCTCAGCATCCTGAATGGCTACAGACACACACCATCACACCTGGCTAATTTTTGTAATTTTTTAGTAGAGATGGGGTTTCACAATATTGGTCAGGCTGGTCTTGAATTCCTGACTTCAGTTGATGGACCTGTCTCAGCCTTTCAAAGTGCTGGGATTACAGGTGTGAGCCACCAGGCATGGCCTAGGGTTTTTGTTTTGTAGTCTCACTGCTTTGCCCAGGCTGGAGTACAGTGGCTGGATCTCAGCTCACTGCAGCCTCAGGCTCCCAGGTTCAAGCAATTCTGCTGCCTCAGCTTCCTGTATACAAGTTTCATTTGTCGTTTATACCTCAGTAAACCTGGGTGTCGGGGGAAGACTTGGCAATAAAAAGGTTCTGTCTTCAAACAGTAAGTTCATTTGTGAGTATAGAGGCTGGATCGTCCTTCCGTTTTCTGTTCCTTCTCTCAGATTCCAGGATGGAGGCCGGGATCATGGAGTCTCCTCTGCAGAGAAAGCTCTCCAGGCAGGCAGGACTCTCAGGCCCGGTGTGGGGGTGCCTCCCTGAGGAGGACCCCGCACCACGCCACCCGTATAGTGGTCCTGAGGACGGGTCAGAGAAGCAAACCCCCAGCCCCGGGGCTCCGGAGTGCAGCGCCTCCCCAGGGGTTCTGCAAGAAGACCTGGGCCGGTGCATAGGGAGCGCAGCTCCTCGCTACAGGTGCGCATGCGGCAAAGCGTTCAGATACAACTCCCTGCTGCTCAGGCACCAGATCATCCACACTGGCTCCAAGCCCTTCCAGTGCACGGAGTGTGGGAAGGCCTTCAAGCAGAGCTCCATCCTGCTGCGGCACCAACTGATCCACACCGAGGAGAAGCCGTTCCAGTGCAGCGAGTGCGGCAAGGCCTTCCGGCAGAGCACGCAGCTGGCTGCCCACCACCGCGTCCACACCCACGAGCGGCCTTACGCGTGCAGCGAGTGCAGCAAGACCTTCAGCCGCAGCTCCCGGCTGCTGCAGCACCAGAAATTCCACACCGGGGAGAAGGCCTACGAGTGCGGCGAGTGTGGCAAGGCCTTCTGCCGCAGGTTCACCCTCAATGAGCATGGCCGCATCCACAGCGGGGAGCGGCCCTACCGGTGCCTGCAGTGCGGGCAGCGTTTCATCCGGGGGTCCTCGCTCCTGAAGCACCACCGGCTGCACGCCGAGGAGGGCCCCCAGGATGGCGGCGCGGGGCAGGGCGCCCTGCTCGGAGTGGCACAGAGGCCACAGGCAGGGGACCGGCCCCACGAGTGCCCGGTGTGCGGAAAGCCGTTCCGACACCACTCCCTGCTGCTGCTGCACCTGCGCCTGCACACGGGCGAGAAGCCGTTCGCGTGCGCAGAGTGCGGCAAGGCCTTCGGTCGCAAGTCCAACCTCACTCTGCACCAGAAAATCCACACCAAGGAGAAGCCCTTCGCGTGCACCGAGTGCGGCAAGGCCTTCCGCAGGAGCTACACGCTGAACGAGCACTACCGGCTCCACAGCGGCGAGAGGCCGTACCGGTGCCGCTCCTGCGGGAGGGCTTGCAGCCGCCTGTCCACCCTCATCCAGCACCAGAAGGTGCACGGCAGCGAGCACCGGGAGGACATGGAGGGCAGGCGGGCGCCGCGCTGGGCTTCCTGATGACGGGGGCGACAGTCCGAGGATTCACACGGGAAGCCTGACACAAGCAGGCGCGGCCCCAACGCAGAAGTTCGAATCTCACATCCTGAAGGTGCAGCAGTCTTGAGAAGAGGCCAGCTCTTACCCGGAGCACTCGGCATCTTGCTCCAGCTGGGCAGTGGGGAGGGAAAGGGCACCTAGTGGCCCATGGTGTGGCCTCAGGAATCAGCATCAGCCACCATTTCCTGGGACCTTTGGGAAATGTCCCGGAGCTGGCAGAAGTGAGGGAGGGAGGGGCAGCTATGCTCAATCCCCAGAGAGCAGAGCAAAGGGGACGCCATAGACACACATGCAGCCTGGCACAGCCAGGTCTCAGCACCAGGACCTGCGTGGTGGTGAACTTCAGGTGGTGTAAAGCTGATTCACAGGATAGAAGATGCCTTAGTTGGCTGCCATGTGTCCTGCCTGTAATCTCATCACTTTGGGAGGCTAAGGCAGGAGGTTTGCTTGAGACCAGCCTGAGCAACAGGGTGAAACTTCTCTACAAAAAATTTAAAAATTAGCCAGGCATGGTGGCATGTGCTTCTAGGTTGTAGTCCCAGGTACTTGGGAGGCTGAGGTGGGAGGATGGGTTGATCCTGGGAGGTCAAGGCTGCAGTGGGTGACAGAGTGATACCCTGTTTTTTTTAAAAAAAAGAAAACACGAAAAGAAAAGAAAAACCTCAATGGCTGGTGGAGCACTTATTTATTTATTTATTTTTAATTTATTTGAGACGATCTCTCAGCCAGCCAGCCTGGAGTGCAGTGGCGCAATCATGGCTTACTGCAGCCCTGCACTCCCAGGCTCAAGAGTTTCTCCCACCTCAGCCTCCTGCATAGCTAGGACTAAGGTACACACCACTGCATCTGGCAGCTGAAGCATTGTTTCTGAGTGTGTGAGGATATTTTGTTGGACTCAGTGAAGATCTGCCCTCAGTGTAGCCGAGCACATCCAGTTGGTTGGGGGCCCAGATGGAACACAAAGAGAGAAGAGCAAATTCTCTCTTATCTGGAGGGAGACACCCATCTTCCCCTGTCCTTGGACATCAGGACCCCAGGTTCTTCAGCCTTTGGACTCAAGACTTGCCACAGAGGCCTCCCAGGGCTCTCTAGCAGTCAGCCTCAGAATGAGAGTTAAACCACTGGCTTCCTTGGTTCTCCCACCTTCTTACCTGGCCTGAGCCACACTAATGGCTTCTTTGGGTCTCCAGCTTGCAGACAGCCTGTGGGAGAATTTCTCAGCCTCCATAAGTGTGTGGGCCAATTCCCCTAATAAATCCACTCTTCTGGCTGTGCTCGGTGGCTCAAGCCTGTAATCCCAGCATTTGAGGAGGCAGAGGTGGGAGGATCACCTGAGGTCTGGAGTTCGAGACCAGCCTGGGTGAAACCCTGTCTCTACTAAAAATACAAAAATTATCTGGGCATGGTGGTGGCTGCCTGTAATTCCAGCTACTTGGGAGGCCGAGGCAGGAGAATCACTTGAACCCGGGAAGTGGAGGTTGCAGAGATTGCACCACTGCACTCCAACCTCGGTGACAGAGCAAGACACTGTCTCCAAAAAAATAAAAGAAATCCTCTCTTCTAAACTCCATTATTGGTTCTGTCTCCCTAGAGAACCATACTACACTCTGCCCTGCTGAAGCCAGGAAGAAAGCCCTGCCAGCTCAGAATGTGGGCTAAGAGAGAAGGGGTGTGGCTAGAGGGAGAACTGGTTGAGGTGCTGCACCGTCTTGGCCACACTGGGAGCACCTTATCACCCCTAACAGATGAAGAGAAGGTGAGGGAGGATTGAGTTGCTGGCCCACTGGTGTGTCAGACTCCATGGTGGCGCTGGGAACATGCAGGCCGGTCTCCTCCAAGGCTTGGTGCTCACTCGGCTGTGCACCCACCGCCCATTCCTGGGGCTGCAGAAGGAGCCAGGAGAAGCCTGGCCCTGGCAGGGCACCAAGACGGGGAGGGCTGGATCCACCTCTCCAGAGAACAAGAACCCTGGGCAGTGGCAGGGACATGATGGGGGAGGCTGAAGGCTTGTCCCTCAGCATCCCCAACATGGAGCTTGTAAGTCTCCACCATGGGTAGAAAAGCATGAAGTCAGGGCCAGCCTGGGAAACCCAGAGCCTCCATCTCCAGGACCTCTGTGCCAGGCCTCCTTCTTGTGTGCCCAGCAGCCACCACTGCGGTTCCTGAAACCCCAGTCCCATAGTTGCTCTGGCACTCATGGGTCTCTGTATGGCATGGTGCCCAGGTGGGGCCGGCTATCGGCCCCAGCCCTCTGTGAGGTGGGTGCTGTGGCTCTTGGAGGCTCCTGGCTCCTAGTTTTTTGTCTTCCCAACCTTCTGAGCTCCCAGGCCCACTCCAAGTTGTGGTCTGGCCTATGGCAGTGGGGCTGTGGCCACCCTGTTCACACCCACCCGCCTCCGCTGGGGTCCCTTGGGAGCATTCTCTCCAATTTCTGGCTGGGTGAGGGTCTAGGACACCTCCCCTCATTCCACCAGGGAGATCAGCTCAGGTGGGGGGTTAGGAATCCTGCTTGAGGAATACCGTCCAGAGGCCTGGAGTGAGCCTGGGGTGGCACAGCAGGCAGAGCCTGAACCAGGGGATCCTCTCACACCCAGCTAGCCAGGCGGGCTGCCCACAGGACACTTGAAGGATGGGAAGAAGCTGCCAAGATCTCATCCCTGGAGATGCGCAATTGTGGCACACGCCTCCAGCCTCTCTTGATTTGGCTGCTAGAGAAAAGCAAATTCTGTTTGTGGTTGTCATCATGCAGTCCTAAACAGAAGATCACTACAGGGAGAAGTGATGTCCTCTGTACTCTGATGGGTGTGGTATGGGTGAGGACTGTCCAGAGGGCCCAGGGCACCTTCAGGGAACACCCACAGCACCCTCCACCTGATGCTTACCTCACCCTTTCCCACAGGAACCCAGTGCCCTCCTGGCAGTGTCCTTTTCTCCTCAGCTCACCCATCAGGCACTGTTTCTCCCTAGGTGTCCTTTCCACTGCACAGAGGCTTGGACCTGGCAGTAAGTGAAGTAAAACCTGATCTCACTAAGACATTTTGAAACCATGCACCAGGGAGTGTGTGCATAGATTGAAGAAACTTTTGTTTGCGGGGCTCCATCCCTGCTCTCCAGGGTTGCCCAAGCATTTGGGGCCTTGATCCTGGAGAGGATGCTCCCTCCAGGGCTAGCTAATTCCCAGAGACAGCAAACAAATACTCCCCTTCCAGTGCACTTCTTCTTTTTTTGAGACAGAATCTCACTCTGTCGCCCAGGATGGAGTGCAATGGTGCAATCTGGGCTCATTGCAGCCTCTGCCTCCTGGGTTCAGGGAATTCTCCCATCACAGCTTCCCAAGTAGCTGGGACTACATGAGTACACCACCACACCCGCCTAATTTTTTTGTATTTTTAGTAGAGACGACGTTCTACCATGTTGGCCAGGCTGGTCTTGAACTCCTGACCTCAGGTGGTCCTCCCGCCTCAGCCTCCCAAAGTGCTGGGATTACAGGCGTGAGCCACCACGTCCAGCCCTAGTGCGTCTTTGAGACACAAACCAGCCAATCCAGAGTCCACAACTATCTATCTTCCTTAGCACAGTGTCACTCACTAAGCCAGTATTTCCCCTGCCCTGTTACCCGGGGCCAGGTACTGGACAAGAAGGGACCAGCCCTGTAGCCCAGAGCCTGCCACAATTGTTCAAACAGTCCAATTCTGAGCTCACTCCACACACCTACCCTGCCTTCCTTCTTCCAGAGAAAATAAAGACTCTGCCTGAACTTGGCCCTCTCCCCCTTCTGCCTCCTGTCCATCCCTGGTCCTTCTCACGTGGCCCTGTGTGCCCTGCCCCATTTCCAGGGCCCCATGACCATAATGTCTTCTGTTTTGACAATCATTTTCATGTCTGCATGTCTTACTACACCTGACTAAAACAAATCCAAGGCATATTTGAACCCACTTTGAGATGTGGGTGTGTACAGATGGCAAGGGACCTGCAGACAGAGCCTGTTGGAAGCACCGTTGCTCTGAGCCGTCCACTTGGATTCGGACAGTGCTGTTGGAAATGCAGCATCTCCTTGAAAGTGGCTTTGTGGTTGAATTTTTTTTCCTGGAAACCTTTACAGCTTGGAATTGTTCTATCTGGCCAAATATGAGGAGACTAGAGTCCCAAAAATGGCAGCAAGGGAGTTGCCTCAAAGGACTTCTCAAAACAGTTGATGGAATTGGTTGGGATTCCGAAGAAAGAAACACTAAACGCCAGGTGTGATCAGTCTAGAGCATTTCTTCTGGAAATTTACATACGGAGCTTCAGCTTTCTTGGGATCCACGGTGAGGCAAAGGCTGCTCTATGCTCTACTCAGGTACATTTGCAGTGAGGGAGTCTGGCTATGGAGCTTAGATGAGAGTTCAAGGGATTGGGCTCAGGACAGGGACATTTCTAAGTGTTTAGCAATAGGGTTGATCATGTTTTTAAGCAACCTAAACAGCTTTATCAGGGAATGTGCTCGGCCCCAGACTGGGTTCAAGGCTGCAGGGAACACGCAGTGGCCAGGTCGCAGAGCAGTCAAAGGACTCTGTGTTTCTTAATTAGTAGAGAAAGAAAGTGGGGGAGCTGGAAGACCCTGTGAATCCCAATCTCAAGACAGATGAACGATTCAGGCTGGCCCAGAGCAGAAGCACCCTGACCATGTGAGGGCCTGAGTGCGCCTGGCTGTGGAGGGTCTGCTTGCTCTAGACTCAGCCAGGCAGTGGATGCAGTAGATGGAGGCAGCCCCCTCGCCCCAGACAGGCCATCAGGGCCTCAGAGCTCTGGCACTTGTACCCTGGACACCAGGGAGGTGCCTACCAGGTGGATGCTCTGGGCCAGGTTCTCTCCCCGTCCTGCTGTGCGTTATCCTGGTGTGTCCCCCTCACCTGCAGCAGGCCAGGCTGGGGTACGGGGTTGCCCGCCCCTACCAGCCCTGGGGGTCTGAAGGGCGGCTGGGGAAGCAGATCCCCTTTCCTTTCCTATCCTTTGCAACATGCTCCCTGAGCAGCTGGGATCCACTTAGGTGACCAGAGAGGATGTGGGGCTGAGGGATCCGAACTCAGGTGCTGGGGTGGGAGTGCTGGGATCATTGGCGAGGGGAGAGGCGAGCCCGGCTTGTTTTTCACCGGGGCCTTCCTGGGGGTTGGGGGGTTGCCTGATTGTTCCTTCTTGCACAGGTTTCCCAGCGCCGGTTCGGATCAACACGCCGGGAGAGCCCGGCTTATGTCCCTCCCGGACCCCCGCCCCGTTCTTCCCGAGGGAAGGGGCGCGCCAGGCGGACTCGGCACCCTCCGGCTGCGGGGCTTCGCCGGGAGCCGCGCGGGGAGGTCCAGGCAGCCGGGACGCAGGCAGCTTCCACACCGAGGTTTTGGGGCCGGGGCCGCCAAGGGAGGCGCGCAGGCTCTGCCGGAGCAGAATGAACCCGAGGGAGGCGAGGCAGAGGGCGGCGCGGGGCAGGGAGGAGCGAGGGTACGCCGGGCCCGGCCTCCGGCAACTCCGAGGGGGCGCCCTCCCCCCAGGTCCAGGAGGCTCTGCGGCCCCGCGCCCGCTCCAGCCCCCGCCAGGGACAAGGCCCCGGCCCGGCGTCTCCACGAGGCCGCGCCTGGACAGCCTCGGTGGGAACCAGCGCCCGAGGCACCTGGTGATCCGCGTGCGCAGGGCCCAGCCGGGCGACCCCAGCCGGGCGACCCCCGGATCTCCATCAGCCTCGCCACGCCCCCGCGCCCCCAACACGCCAGCGAGCCCGGAGTCTCAGAGTCTCAAGTCCGGGCGCCGCCCGCTCCTGCTCAGGCACCGCCCATCCCGCTCAGGCACCGCCCATCCCGGGCTCTGGGCCCTCCCCGCCTCCGACTGTAGCTCCGCCCCCAGCGCCCGACCCCGCCTATCTGGGCTTCTGGCCCCGCCCAGGCTACGTCCCTCCGGCCCCAGCCTCGCCCCTCCTCGGCTCTGACTGGAGGCGGGGCTGAGAATCACCGAGATGGCCCGGCCGCCGAGGCCCCAGAGCGGCCGGAAGTCTGCGGGGCGGGGCGGACGCGGGTGGCGGAGGCCCGTTTCCGGCGGCGTCGCGCGTTTGCGAGCCTCGGGTGGTCCTCAGGGAGGGTGAGTCGGCGCGGTGGGCGCGGACTCTGGTTGTCCTCGGTCTCAGTGACCGCTGGTAGCTTCCTGCGCTCTCCCGCCTTCGGCGCTGCCGTCGCCGCGTCCCCCCGGCGTTCAGTCGGGAAGGCGCGGGGGCTTTGCGGGGCCCCGAGCGCCTGGCGGGGGAGGTGGTCGAGCATAGGCGGCCCGCTCCCGCTGCGGCGCGAGGGTGGGCTTCGTTTGGCCGAATCTGGCAGTTCCTCGCATGCCCGGCTCGTGGCAGGCCCGGTGTCAGGGGTCTGAGTAAGGCGAGCTCCAGCTGCAGCATTTTCTGCAGGCCTGGGCCTGCTCCCTGGACCCTGACTCCCTCTTCTGCGAAATCACCTCCTTCCAGGGCCCTCCCTTTTTGCTTACTGTCCCCAGAGGCCTAGAATAAATGACAGTGGCAGAAAAGAACGGTGTCTTGGGTGGGGTGGGCTGTTTGTCTTCTCTAAATTCTGGTTGCTACTCTGGGCATTCCTACTGTCAGGAGCCGGGTTGGGAGGATCCTGTTCCGGTGGTCACTGCTGCTTGGGTCAGCCTTCCTGTGCCGGTGACCCTGCGCTTCCACCCCACAAACCACTTTCTGGGCTAGATGCTGCCATACGAAGACTCTTCCCATTCCGGCCTGCTGGGGGCAGTGTCTGGGCAGGTAGAGGGTCTGGGGTCATTGGCTTAATTGAGGTAAATGATTTATGTCAGATTACACCCCTGGGCCTGGTTCCATCCTGGTGGCAGGTGAGCTGGAGACTGGAATTTATGTACTTGAGGGTAGGGGTTTCTGTGTCCACTTCTGTCTTCCCTACAGTCCGTCATTCTTGCTCCTACCAACTCCAACCTCCAGTAGCTTACTGCCTTCCCTTCCTGTCAGTGATTTACCCACTGGTTCATCCAACCCCATTTCTTCTTGCCTCAGGCCCTTTCACATGCTATTCCTGCTGCCTGGAGTGCTCTCCCCATTTCCATTACCTTGGCTGAGGTCCCTGGGGAAGTGACCCATTAGATTAAGTCACTGTTCTGGTCTAAATACTTTCATAGTTCCCTGTACTTCAGCGCTATCCTGGTTGTAATGTGCTTATTTGTGTGGTTATTTAACTCTTTCTCCACCAGACTGTGCTGTGAAGGCAGGGTCTTCCTGTTCACTACTATCCCCATTACTCAGTGCCTGGCACTTGGCGTCCACTCCTTACAGATTTGTGGAGTGATTCGCACATGCCACACACACACACACTAAAAGAGGAACAAGAGTTCAGTGGGCCTCTTTCACTAACCCCCTTGATTAGCCTGGAAGCTGGACTTCTGGCATTCTGACCTCTAATCCTTTCATAATTGCCAACAGGTCTCTCGGCCAGAACACGTGGATGCCCACCCACCGAGCCTCATGGTAGGAAGCTTGACTGCCTCCTTCCCCTTGCGTGTCCTGTGAAGCCCCATCTCCTGCTCTGTCCACTTGACCTAGGCCCAGACCCTACCTTGGCCCTTGCTAGGGCTTAGGAATGCCTCCTTGCCCCCATCCCTGAAGTAGTGAGCAAACTCCTGTTCAAACCAGGGCCTAATTGAGGCTCTTGAAGGGGGAGGGTTTTATGATCACCACGACTGGGTTCCTTCCTCCTCCCCCAGATTATCCTTCCCCAGAATATTAGAGCCAAAGGAGTCCTGGTGAGCATCTCACCCAACCCCACGGTGCACCTGCCTGAGACATGCCATGAGGCAGCGCCAGAAGGGGGCTGGCACCCAGGGATTCCTGGGGTGCTGGTGTGTGTCCTTTCAGGAGGTGGTAACATTTGGCGATGTGGCTGTGCACTTCTCTCGGGAGGAGTGGCAGTGTCTGGACCCTGGCCAGAGGGCCCTCTACAGGGAGGTGATGCTGGAGAACCACAGCAGTGTGGCTGGACTAGGTGAGGCTGCACCTCGGGGCCCCCTCCCCTGCGTCATCAGTCAGCACCCACCCAGCCAGGCCTCCATCAGAGGCTAGGATATGGAGACCAAACACTCAGACCCCTGTGGGCTCCACAGGGGCCTTGGACTCATGAGTGTGCCAGGATGGTTCCTGGCTTTGCGCACGTCATGGGGTTCAGCCCCCAGAGGGTGGATGGGATTCTGGGGGTTAGTAAAGCTGCTTTTTTTCCTAAGATGTTAAATTGTGACAAATAGAATCCAAGCTTGAAATAGCTTATTAGACAAGAAAAGAGAAATTATTGGGTGGAGGAACCCAAGGAAAAGGTTGTACAACCAGAGCAAGAGGTGGCAGCGATGCCCATGGGGCTACAATACAGAGGCTGTCAGGGCACCCCCTTGCCCTCCTGCCATTAGTTCTCTCTGAACTCTACCACTGCCACAGGCAGCCACCATGGTGCACTTTATGTCCGTGTCTGTGTTCTCACAAGGTATGTACTGTTGTTGGATTGCAACTTGGTGAAGGGGGGTTGTGTGTCTAACTTGGGCATTGCTCAGTCTCTTGCCTGTGACCAAGCCCTCTGCTGCCTTGTACCCCCAAGAGAGTGCCTGGGCTGGGGGATCAGCAATGGAATGGATGGGGGCATAGTTGGTTGGCCAGGAGCTTCTTGGGGTGTTGGACTAGGCCTGCACCCCTCTGTTCTGGTTAGCCTGGCAAAGTCCAGCTTTCTGTTTTGCCAGTCAGATAAGTGTACAGTGGGAGGCTATTGTGGTTTGAGTTTGCATTTCCCTGATTTCTGCTGAGCTTGAGCATATTTTCACACCCTCATTAGCTTGCCAGGTTCTTCAGTAAAATATCTGCTCAGGGCGTTTGCCCATTCTAGGTCTGCCGTGCCTTACTGATTTGAAGGTGTTATTTCTTCATTCTATCTAAGATGCCTTACGTTGTAAAACATGTAATTATGTACACATCATTATTTTAGGAAAGGTGGAATGCTACTGATTACATGCATTTTTTTTCTTATTACTTAATTTTACTTTGTGCTTTCTAAAGAGTTCTCTTAGACTCATTTAAACCTGGTTTACCAGATGTCACTGAAATAGAAAGGAAAAGACATGGAGTGAGGGTACTTCTAATGTTTCTTCACAGCTTTTAGTCACGCACTCTCTGGTTTGGTTATCTGTGTCGATGCTTTCCACATGATGGCAACTTGTGGGCCTGGCCGTCAAGAGGTGCTGCAGCATTAAGTGTTGTTGGGGTTTTCTTCATCCAGTGAGGTTGGTGCTTGAGCTTTCTTGCCTGGCATATAGCAGCCATCCATTTTAAACAGCTCCATCTGCTGTGCTGTCCTCCTCTCAGGCCCTGTGGGTACACAGTTGCTGATTTGCCAGTAACTAGAATTGCAGTCATTCTTCCAGCAACAGTTTGTTTCTCCAGTCTCAAAGGTACACCTGCTGTTCTTTTTCCATGGCTTTTTTTATTTTGAGACAAAGTCTTACTCTGTCGCCCAGGTTGGAGTGTGATGGTGTGATACTGGGTCACTGCAACCTCCGCCTCCTGGGTTCAGGTGATTCTTGTGCCTCAGCCTCCTGAGTAGCTAGGATTACAGGCACCTGCCACCATGCCCAGCCAATTTTT